>NC_044503.1:17478456-17498456 GCF_902362185.1 Chanos chanos
CACTGTGGCAAATCCGTTTTAATATCTGAGAAAAAGATGACACAGGCCTTATGGACTGCGGGTTCTCACATAAAAACCTACAGGTATCAGTATGAAAATGAGTCTACACATAAAATCTGTCAGTTTGACAAAAAGAATTAAACAGATGCGCAATAATGAGAATGCATCTTCAGCCTACCTTCCCACTCTGACTTACATTCCCTCAATTTAAAATGAAAGTTTAAAATTAATCATTTGCTTGTCTTGTTTTGTCCTTCTAAGATACTGACATATGAATGCTAAGTACCTGTGGGAGACAGTTTACATATCTGTCATTCAGAGAAGTACTCATCACACAGAACAATTGCAATGAGAGTGACAGTCAACCTCGTCTCCTCAGATCACTGCTGTCAGCACAGCCAAGATCATCCCCATCTCAGCAGTTTACAACCATACAACCAACATCAAAGCAGTCTGCAAATACTCACACACATTTACTCACACACACACAGTTGGGTCAGAAGCCTCTTACCTTGGATAACTGTCTACGCAGACTGAATCTCTGCACCATCCTGCACGAGGAGCCGCTGAGCAATCTAAATACAGACAAACGGTTTCTCTCCTACACACACTCTCTTATGCACACACACACACTCTCTCTGTCAGCACTACACACATCTACACTCTCTCTCACACCACCCAACACATACGCACACACACATGCACACACACAAACACACCCTTTGTCACATAACAGTTAGTAGCTAGTGTGAAAACATTCTGTGCACATGTCCTAAGGTGCCGGCTTAGTCCACTGGTCTGAAGAGCAGAGTGAACCAAGCCAGCGTAGAAACCAGCAACACTGAGAGACAGGCAGGGAGGGAGGAGAGAGAGGCAGAGAAAGAGGGAGGTGTAAAAGTGAGATAAAAAACAGTCTGCGGTCCTGCCCAATACTCTCTCTCTTTTTCACACACACTCTCACACTCTTTCTCTCTCTCTCTCTCTCTCTATCACACACACACACACACACACACACACACACATACACGGAGCAGACTGTCTGAGGCTTCCTGACTGTAAGCTGAGTTACACTGCTGAGGGGCAAGGAGGAGAGGGGGATGGGCTGACCATCACAGCCTTCTCGCCTGGAGAGAGAGAGAGAGAGAGAGAGAGAGGGAGAGAGAGAAAGAGAGAAGGAGAGAGAGAGAGAGAGAGAGAGAGAGGGAGAGAGAGAGAGGGAGAGAGAGAGAGAGGAAGAGAGAAGGAGAGAGAGAGAGAGAGAGAGAGAGAGGGAGAGAGAGAGAGGGAGAGAGAGAGTGGGGGAAAGAGAGAGAGTGGAAGAAAGAGAGGAGGGGTCATGGAGGGGGGAGATTTCGGGATATAATCTGTGTTAAATTGGGTGTGGTCACCTAAATAAATGACACATGAATATCTGTAAAGAGCCAACAGAATATAAAACAACAAAGTCAAACAGACACACGGAACTAAATTAACCACACACACACACACACGCCCTATTGTTATGGACCAATGCCAGAATGATGCCATATTTCTTAATGGTTTTTGCATGTGTGTGTGTGTGTGTGTGTGTGTTTGTGCCATGCCATGCCAAGGGACTTCACCTCTGACCTGAAGACAGCAAGGTTAGACACCGTCAAGGTCACTGAAATAGTTGTTATGGCAACTGCTAGCAGCTCTGAGTTTCTGGGTTACCTAGGTAACAGATCAAATGACCTCATTGCCCTTTACCTCCAAAGCTTTGGTTTCTCTGAGTGTGCGTGTGTGTGTGTGTGTAAAGGTGTGCTTAGCCACCTAAGATCACACACACTCACATGCATAAAATGTGTCTATGTGCACTCACACATCCATAATACATGACAAAACAATTCAGAACAAAGGTACTGAACCATCATTTCATCATTACTGTGCCACTGAAAACAACCAGCACTTTCATGGCTCTCTCACACTTGTACCATCAAGCGCAGAGACACCGTGCAGAGACTCTGTGTGTATGTGTGTGTGTGTGTGTGTGTGTGTGTGTGTGTGTGCGTGCGCGCGCACATGACCTCTGTCCAGGGCTTTGTAAGGCAGATCAGCAGATATGTCTGAACCTAAGCTCCCTCTAGTGGTTACTCATGACACACCCTGACATACACCTGATATTGTAAATACACTAATGCAAAAACTCACTTAAAACATACACCCTGCAGAGACCTCATACAAACAGTCTATGCAAACAGCACCTGGCTCTAAGCTCAGCCAAACATGGCATTAGTGTTGAAATCAAGTTAGTGCAGAGCACACTGACAATAACCCCCATATAACACATCTGAAAACGAAGCACTTCTCAGAGACTTCTAAAGCAAGATATTCAAAATGATCACACAAGCTCAAAGACACACAGGACTAACATTTTAATTAAAAATATGAAACCTGCTTAAGTCTATAGTGTAGAAGGTACATATATATGACTTCTGAATTTCATGTGATGCGGACCCCAAAATGACTTGTTTGACTGGACCCAAGGCCCAAACGGGTGGGATGAAAAATCCTGCAAAGGCTCCGCTCCTTCGAGCAGGAACCAGCTCCAGAGGAGCATGACACAGTAGACAAAACTAAACCTTTATTTAAAGCTGTGGAAAAGAAACAAACTGACAGACTTCAATGTTTTTTTTTTCTCAGAAAGTAATATTTCTGATTTTATGTTCCATTTTACTTATCCTATGATGTGACATGCTAAAGTAGTTTTCTGATTATGTGTTGTACTTTTTTAAGGACTTCTTGGAACCTGTATAATTTCATTGTTCATTTCATGTGTTCCTATTTTGCCCAGGTCTCTCCCAGTGAACCTAACCTGGGAAAATAAAGATGTAATGAAGAAGGGTGTCCAGAGTAAATGTGTACGTTTGCGTATTTGTCTGTTACGTTTGTCTGTTTTTTTCTGTGTGTGTGCTTATGTGTGCACATCCACAGTAAATCTCACTAACAGTGTGAATACAGCTGACAGATTTTTGGATCTAAAAGCTGAGTCACATAAAAAGTAACACTCATCACAGTGACTTGCCTTGTTGTCCATCTCCTCGGTGCATGGCTCTCCTGGACTGAGGGGCGTGTCACAGGAGACAGGGCTAGGGAAGGTCTCCGTGGCAGAGGCTCGGGCGTGGTCCATTTGCTGCGCTGGGTCGTGAGTGACGTGACGCGGGTTCTGGGGACTGCCTCTCGGGTGGAGTTCAGAAGCTTTGGACTTCCGGCTGGACAAGCTGGTCCCTCGCTTCATGGTGGAGGACGGGACGCTTTTACGTCGAGCGGTCACAGCTGCAGGGGGAGCCCAACCGGAGAACAGGTCAGATGCAAGGTGAGCCTCAGGGTCACGGTCAGGCGTGACCTCTGCAGAATCACGGTCAGGACACCAAAGAGGAGAGAAAGAGGAGGAGGAGGAAGAGGAGAGAGAAGATGTGCTGGGCAACGTGGAGCATGACTTGCGTTTGGACTGAGGCTGGAAGAGATGCTTCAGCCCCTTACCCAGAATTCCCATGCCTCCAAGTGCATTATGGGTAGTTTTAGAGTGGGTGTGTTTGGATAGGTGGCTCTTTCTGATCCCTGACCTGGGTAACCAAAACCTCTTGGCCCCAGAGGACTGCAAACCTCCAACTAAAACCTTTTGGCTTCTCGTGGGAGGCTCACAAGAATGAGCATTCCCACCACAATCCATAAGGGGGCAGTCTTAAGATTATTAATACTATCAGAACTGATTTAATACAAGAGTGAAAGGTTGTGCAGTTAGGTAGGAGGATGAAATCGACACTGTGAGGCGGGCTCAGATCTGCGCAGCTGCATTCAATTGGGCTTCAGGGTTCATGCATCTTTCAGTCAGCGGAAAATCATGCTCATCTGACATGGGGAAGAAACAAGACAGAGAGGTCATGACAGATGGATGTAACATAAAAGAGGAAACAGATAGACAGATAGACAGAGAGAGAGAGAGAGAGAGAGACAGACAGACAGAGGGAGAGAGAGAGAGAGAGAGAGAGAAAGAGAGAGAGAGAGAGAGAGAAAATCAGATAGAGAAATGGTGACAGGAATGAAGCTGATATGGTGCTTGTGTTTAACACAAATTTCATTCAAAAACCGTAAGTAAACGGGACAATTTGCATTCAAAACTTTGGTTGGGTATGCGAGGACAATGCACGGACTGTAATTTTACTTGACGTGATGCATATTTTGACTGTAATGCAATGCTAACACACATCGTTCAGCTCAAATGCTCTGAGAACAGCCCATATCAGGTATTCCTGCACACTGCATGTGGATGGGGTGTGCTGCGTACTGCGTCTATGTTGTATTCGATGTTCTCTTTATTACACACAGAAATGCCAGAGCACACATTTGAAAGTAAGTCCTTCGATGTGCTCTCTTGAAAGGACCATGGAAGTCTGATGTGGCGCAAAAGAGAACTTATAACAGGGGATACAATACAGGGAAGCACTGATATTCATTACACATAAGCAATGAGAGAGAGAGAGAGAGAGAGAGAGAGAGAGAGATCCTGCTACACTGTGACAACAGTAAAACAATACGATCCTCTTTCTTCCTCAAAGTTGAAAATCTATTATCATATTTTATGGCCCAGCCAAACAAAACAGAACTGAGTTATGTATTAGGAGAACACTCAGGGGTAGTAAAAATAGCAGTCAGATACATAGCAGCCTGGTTAATAGTTATTCCTTTATTCCTTGTTTTTTTCCTTGTCTTCTATGTCTGTGTATTGTTTATCATAGGACCAGCGCTTTGGCAATACTTGGCAGTACAGACATGCCAATAAAGCTTCTCTGGATGTAAATGTGAGATAGAGAGAGAAAGAGAAAGCAAGAAAGCAAGAGAGACAGGTAAAGAGAGACCTACCATCAGTCCAGTACTGCCTGTCCCCTTCCAGTTTCCCCATTCATCTAGAGAGAAGGGAGGAGAAGCCAAGATAGACCGACTTTAAACTCATTCAAAGTGACCTGGGAGTGAAAAACAAACTGAAAATAAATTAAGTAAAATATTACATTTTGTGCCTGTTTACATATTATTTAAAAACAGTGCTACATCCAACTGCTATCTACACATTAGCATTCACAAGCCAAAAACAGACAGAATCTGACAGCTGTGTTCATAATTATATTGAATTTATTTTTCGTACCGCCCCCCTCCAAAAAACGCTGAGTACAAATTTACAAATTTACAGACACACGCATGCATGCACGCATGCACATGCACACACATGGACAAAGTGTGTGAGGAGGAATGTGATCCCCAGACACACAGTCCTTTACGGTCGAGGCCCATGTCAGATGCGCACACACACATACACACACACATACATACGTTCACATACACACACACACACACACACACACACACACAGTCTGCCTCTCAGTGGAATAGATGAGGATGAGAAGACTGGACAAGTGAGTCTCAGTCAGCCTGGTTCCACACGGCGACAGCACAATGCTCACTGTCACAGACACAAACAGCCATACACACACACACACACACACACACACACAATGCTCACTATCATAGACACAAACAGCCATACACATACACACACACACACACACGCACAACGCTCACTATCATAGACACAAACAGCCATACAAATACACACACACACACGCACGCACGCACACACACAACGCTCACTATCATAGACACAAACAGCCATACACATACACACACACACACACACACGCACGCACGCACGCACACACACAACGCTCACTATCATAGACACAAAAAGCCATA
Source organism: Chanos chanos (assembly GCF_902362185.1). Classification (NCBI taxonomy): domain Eukaryota; kingdom Metazoa; phylum Chordata; class Actinopteri; order Gonorynchiformes; family Chanidae; genus Chanos; species Chanos chanos. The sequence goes on from NC_044503.1 coordinate 17,484,223, forward strand.
CACATACACATAAATACACACACAGACACAATGCTCACTATCATAGACACAAACAGCCATACACACACATACACACAACGCTCACTATCATAGACACAAACAGCCATACACATACATACACACACACACACACACGCACGCACGCACACACACACACAACGCTCACTATCATAGATACAAAAAGCCATACACATACACATAAACACACACACACACACACAACGCTCACTATCATAGACACAAACAGCCATACACATACACATACACACACACAGACGCACACAACGCTCACTATCATAGACACAAACAGCCATACACATACACACACACACACACACGCACGCACGCACACACACAACGCTCACTATCATAGACACAAAAAGCCATACACATACACATAAATACACACACAGACACAATGCTCACTATCATAGACACAAACAGCCATACACACACATACACACACACACACACACACACACACACACACACACACACACACATACACACACAACGCTCACTATCATGGACACAAAAAGCCATACACATACACATACACACACACACACACGCACGCACGCACGCACACACACAACGCTCACTATCATAGACACAAAAAGCCATACACATACACATACACACACACGCACACAACGCTCACTATCATAGACACAAACAGCCATACACACACACACACACACACACAACGCTCACTATCATGGACACAAAAAGCCATACACGTACACATAAACACACATACACACACACACACACACAACGCTCACTATCATAGACACAAACAGCCATACACATACACATAAACACACACACACACACACAACGCTCACTATCATAGACACAAAAAGCCATACACATACACATACACACACACACACACACATGCACGCACGCATGCACACAACGCTCACTATCATAGACACAAACAGCCACACACACACATACACACACACACACACACACACACACACACACACACACACAATGCTCACTATCATGGACACAAACAGCCATACACATACACATACACAGGCACACACACACACACACACACACACAACGCTCACTGTTACAGACACAAACAGCCATACACATACACATACACACACAATGCTCACTGTCACAGACACAAACAGCCACACACATACACACACACACACACACACACACAATGCTCACTGTCACAGACACAAACAGCCACACACATACACACACACACACACGTGAGTGCCTGTACTCTCACACAGCCACGTTAATGACCATCCAGCCTCTGCTAGCACAAGCTCTTTGTGAGCTTACCCTCCCTCCTCCCCCAAAGATCATTCTCTTATTATAACCATCTCTGAGCCGACAAAAAAGGGGATTTGGCATTTTCTTGATTGCCTGCAGTTTTTTACTGAGGCTAAATCCTGTGCTGGCTTTCAGAGGACAAAAACCCTGCTCAGGGAGCATGGGGCTTAGTGAGTCATTTTTAGAGATTTTTAATGAGTAATATTTTTCCTTTTGCAGAAATAACATTGGCCCATGCTGCTCCAACCTGCCCTTAGCTCATGAATATTCATGACGTTTATGCATGACTGATTGGTCAAATTGATATAAACGCACCCAAATCAAGCAATTGGGAGAGGGAGAGAGAGAGACAGAGAGAGAGGGAGAGAGGGAGAGAGGGAGAGAGGGAGAGAGGGAGAGAGAGAGAGAGAAAGAGAGAGGGAGAGAGAGAGGGAGGGAGAGAGAGAGAGAGAAAGAGAGAGAGAGAGAAAGAGAGAGGGAGAGAGAGAGAGAGAGAGAGAGAGAGGGAGAGAGAGAGGGAGAGAGAGAGAGAGAGAGAGAGAGAGAGAGAGAGTTAGTTCAACAGAGGGTTATCAAAATGATTAAAACTCACAAATAAAAAAGCTGTGAATAAAATCTGTGAATAAAATGAATTTACAAGCTGAATTTTCCCACACTTTATACACGCACCCACACGCACACACACACACACACACACACACACACACACACACCTACTCCAGCCCCGTCAAAGGTGGGCAAACAGTGACCAAGGAGACAATTTCATTTCTCAAAAGAGATCACTGTAATCCTCCAATTCTCTCTCTCTCTCTCTCTCTCTCTCTAACACACACACACACACAATCACGCACACAAAGATGACCTGGGACGTTTTTTCACCCTGTCAAAGGTGAAAATCTCCAGTCTAGAGAACAATAGCTGTTCTGGAAAAGCATGGAGCTCAGTAGCACACCAGTCCACATACACACACACACACACACACACACACACTCGTACAGATTCACACATCACTGCAGCAGCCATTCAGTAATGCTGGGGGTCTCAAAGTGTCTTTGTGTCTTTGTCTCTGTTCAGCTGAATCACATCAATAGACACACTGTAGCTGCACCTCTGTGGGAAGGGCTCCAGCACATTCTGTGAGTGTGTGTGTGTGTGTGTGTGTGTGTGTGTGTGTGTGTACAGTATGTGAGTGTATGTTAGAGAATAGCACAGTCTGGTACGGTTACTGAATGCCACTCCTGGTACTCAGAGATGTGTCTATGTGTGTGTGTTTGTCAGTGTGTGTGTCTGTGTGATGTAGACAGCTATAGCCTTTACCAGATTAGCAACTCCAGCATCAGCCATCAGATTTTAACCTACTGAATAATGCATTCAAACTGTCAGTCTTTATAACGCGCACACACACACACACACACACACACACACACACACACACACACACACACACACTCAAATACAAACACATATACACATACACACGCAAAGTCCGCAAGAGAGAGAGGCACTTTGATCGAAAAAAAAACTTACTGTTACTGGTGTCTGAGCTTTTTGGCCTCAAGCTTTTCACACACACACACACACATGCACACACACACGCACACACACACACACACTTGACCTCTCATCATACATGGGATTAGCATTACTGTCTCAAAGCCATGGAAGCAGACACTCTCAGATCCATTCACAATGCTCACAGAACTGCAGTGTCCTGCCCACAAACTGCAGATTTCTATATGGCCAACATTCCTTTTGTGAGGGTAAAAATGACTGTACACAACATAACTGAAACATTTAAACTGTTGTACACCCTGACAATAGGACTTCTACAAAAGCAGTACAACAAGCAGTGTAGTTTAAACATAATCCAACAGCAACAATACCTCAGTACCACCTACAACTCCCACAGCAATAAATCCCAAATGCTCCTGAAGACCGACGTCAACAGTCTAGAATTATCATAAAATATTCTACAAGAGCAACTGTAGGAGCCCCAAATATTCCAGGATACCAATAGGTATTAGCAAAGACAATCTAGAGCGGGGGTGGGCAAATCCGGTCCTGGAGGGCCATGGTCCAGCTGTTTTTCTTGTCAGCTAACTAAATACAATCTGTGATTGGCTGAAGAGAGTGCACACCTGTTTGCAAGGTGAAAATCAACAGGTTACTAAGAGGTGAAAACAAAAACCTGACAGGTCACTGGCCCTCCAGGACCGGATTTGCCCACCCCTGATCTAGAGCAATCTAGAAAACAGTAATATCGCTAAATAGTCTGGCTAACCAGCAAGAATATGCAAAAATGGTGTAGAAAATCAACAGCTTGGTTAATATGACTTCATTATATTCTAGATCCACTCTTTCTTTGTCATGAGGTTCTCGTGTTCACAAACCTGCACATTAACGAGCAGAACTGCGAATGGTAGTGTGTTACCACACAGATTTTCATTTTAGTGTTTCATGTGCATTGATTGGTCCCACTGCTGAACACTCACCAATCATGTGAGAGAACAATAAGACACTAGCCAATCAGGCTGGCACATTTTACAACTGGAGTACTCCAGAGGAACCCATATAATTTACCAACTGTACCATATGTGATTGCATCATGGAATAAAATCGTGGAATAAATATCATCCTTCCATAAAAGGAATAAAACACAAGATTTTCAGTGAAAGATGAAAGGATTTTCTTCTCCTCAGTTAACACGTTAGCACATTTTTAGTCATCATGTTTTCAGCTCAGTGTCAGCACACATTCTGCTAAAGGTTGATTTTCCAGCTCTAAACTTTGAGGACCTTTTAACATGCAAATTAAAAAAAAAACTCTCAAGTTTCAAAACTCGTTCAGTGACAGTTATGCTACTGTTTCCACAAAATGACAATATCAGCTGTTATTTTCACACTTTTAAATAGATAAGATCCAAAAAAAAGAATGTATTAAAACAGGCACACATGCTCCCACACAGAGAGGTAGTGCCCTGAACCTTAAAACATTCTTCAGCACAAACGAACAGGCTAAAATGACTTAGACCACTCATATCAGTGCCTCAGAGTATTCCAGGAAGCCAAGAGAAATGCATCATATGCTAAACCATCAAAACGAAAGACTGCTAAACAGTGTAGAACACCACCAATGATCTGCCAAACCCTCCCAAAGATATCAGATATCCTAACCAACTTCTGTAAACAGCCTGTGTCACTACCACAGGTGATCAAATCTGTAAGTATTCATAGCACTGTTTGAAAACCATAGACACATTTTACGTCCACCTTGTGTGAACAGTAAAGCAGGATTTCTGCTCTGTTCAGGCAACCACACTTTGTTTGTTTGTTTATTCACAGGCAGAGGTTGCAGATGAAAATGAGTTGTGTCACTAAAGCCTGGTTTATCTGATTCAAGGCACATGGTCCCTATTAAATAAAGCTATTAACTGCACTGTCATGGGACTGCCACAAATCTGCTGCTCTTTACTTAAACAAGCATATGACACATGGGAGAACAGAAATGAACAATGCCTACCTAGAGAAGGGTCACTGACTACACTCATCAGTAACTCCCCCTGCACCTTTATGCGGAGCAGAATAGAATAGAATAGAGTAGAACAGAATAGAACAGAACAGAACAGAACAGAACAGAGCAGAGCAGAACAGAAAATAACATAATAGACTAGATTAGAATAGAAAGGGTATGCCTGTGCATTTCCAGGTAGAGGATGTAAATCCAGACCCATAACTCCATCACTGCATAGTTTTGTCCTTTCGTATATAAAGTGTGTATTGTTTTCTCTGCGTGAGACAATGTCGAATTCCTATGGCATGTTACGTCACTGTAATTTGCATGTAGTATGCATATCTATGTATCTATCTATGTCCATCCATCTAGATCTATCTGTTTATCTATAAATATAACGGCTACTTGCTATGGAAAACATAAGCCAACAACTTAGGGATTTTCTTATTTTTCTCTGTTCGCTTATTTGAATTTATAATGAGGTTGTCTATATCAGACCACAGATGCTGTTTAAGATGTTTGTTAGGGCTTCTGATTTAATGTAAACTATTTGAACAAGCTGCAGTTTGTTAGTTTAACTTCCATCTGTTTAAACACATGAAGGCTTTTTTTTTCCATTTTCAGACAAACATGCAATAATCCATGTGTGTTAAGACTGAGTTCCATCCAGCTTTTATTCAACCATGGCCCTGCCCTAGTACTCCTCCATCTTTCTCTCTCTTCACCTCCTTTCCTTCCTTGTCATTCAGTCAAAGAAGGGGGGCAAGGCTGTAAAGTCTAAACACAGAGGGTTCCTATTGCCTTTATTCACCTGCTGCTTTTACGCCTGTGGTGACAATGGACCGGGATGGTGGCCATACAGAAGTCTCAGCTTTCACTAAACACTTGGCTGAATGAGCAGGTCTGACATTAACCAACAAAGGCTGAAATCACGCCCAGATTTACAATGCATTTCTCAAAGTATAAACCTACAAAAAAAGACTGAATTTCACCATTCGGGCGTTATGCTTAGATAGGCAATATTTTGAACCACTCAGAGCACATTTTCCTCTGTGTCTGAAAATGGCTCTTCCCCATTGCCCACTATAACTTACCACTGTCTGTTACAATATCTAGAAACTTCAGCTGGAAACCAGCAGACATGGCACAGTTAGAGGCTTGTTCACACTCAAAACAGCCATTTAAGAATTGACACCAAACCCATTTGTAGCCTAAATGACAGCAGGAAACATGCTAGTGTTTACTGATAAACATATCCAACAGACAGAATATCACAATATCCTCACGGGCTCTCGTCTTTACAGTTGTGGCCATAACAATTGCTACTAGAACAGAACATATAAAGAGGAGACAGTTTGAAAATGCATAAATGTTTGGTTGAGTATTAAGTTATATGCACATCGTTATCATAACGGAGCAGTTAAGATAACAGGTCCAAGAAAACACAGAGGTTTTTATTACTCACAAAAACACTGATGCGTGTAGTCGCGGATGGCTTCTGCTTTTTCACCATTTAAAATAGCCTGTGTGATAATAAGAATTCTAGCATAAAGTTGTCACGTGGGCAAAGTGTATCGGATAGGGGAGCGGCGCGTCAGCACGGTGGTCTGACCGGCGCAGAGAAACGGGAATGGCTGAGGTGTATGGACCCCTCCAGGCGCGACTGCCTCACACCCCAACTGGTGAAATGGAATGATCAGCATAAACGCGTTTATCACCTACATGCAGACTCGGCTGTCTTCGTGATGCGTGCGTGTATGTGTGTGTGTGTATGCTCGAGCGACAGTGATGAATAGAAATTAAAGTACGCGTTACCTTCCGCTCAGACCATGCCAAATCCCGTTTGTTTGTCGCTGAATGGGCAAAGTTGAAAACGTGCGCTTTCATTCCATAGGACAGTTATAAGGCCTTGAAATCCTAGGGTCCGTTGGCTTTGGAGATCGAGATGTTATGTTCCCACAGTGAGAGGGCAAAGACAATAGTTTATGGACCTCAGAAAAATGCTCCATTTGTTCCACGGAACACATACGAGGACTATAATACGGCCTTGTTGTCAGTGTCACTGGCGGACAGGCTACACGTTCACGCTCACACACACACACACACACACACACGCACACACACACAAAGAGCCCATATATGGGTATAGAATAGATGATGTTACTGATAAGGAGGTACCACAGCTTAAGTGACTTTCCGGAAAATATTGAATAAAGGTTAGGCTACATATAATTGAAATACACTTTGTATTTTTTAAGTACATTTTAAATAATTTGAAATTCAGCGGCTGTAAATGTGAAGGCTGGACTGTCAAATTAGTTTCTAACAAGTGGTTGACCAACAGGTGCTCATAATCAAACTTGATGTTACAGTTATATAATTATATGGGTCCACTTTTTAAAACATATTCTCAAGTGCTACCGGACTTAGTGTCCTTATTTACTTTTCGTCTTTTGCGTCAAACATTTTTTGGAGATTCTCCGTTAGCGCCGACATCTGAAGCTGTCATGTACAGCTGTCACAAAACTGGCCATTGCGTTATGCCTCGGACGTCGCTGATTTGCGCAAATCATACAGTCTACACATCTTAAAATATTCACACATTTTCTCTTGTAAATCTAACTTGAAAGATCTTTTATTTGCACAAACACTACGACCTGGGGATACAACCCATGTGAGAGCCTCTTACAGTCAGCGGTTTTGACGGGTGGAAATAAAAGTCTCTTTCCTCTCTTTACATCGACAAAATCTGACTGAAGTAAAGGCCAAACTTTACGCTTTGAAACTCGTTATTTGATTAGTTGAAGTTTTTGTCACTTACGGGAGTCTTGCGGAGAACCGGCCAACCAAACGTCCGAACCCCTAGCTGAACCACTACCGCGATGACGTCGGAATGCGAAAGCGACGCATGACGTATTGGGGTTGAACCATCTGTTTAAACACATGGGTGCTTGTGCAAATATCGAGTGGCTTGTTCAAATAGTCTTTATTAAATCAAACACACCAAACAAGCACAAGAAACAACGCCTCCTCCCTGGTACGGACCACTTAGCTATAGACTTCAAAAATGTAATGAGACACCTCAGTCGATGTAAGCCCAGATCAGGTGAAACCATTTTAGTAGGGTGTCTATATTCAATGAGATACTCAGTCTTATACTTACATTATTTTAGATGTTATTATATGTATTGTTAAATGTATTACAGTAACACATATTATTATTGTTGTTGTTGTTGTTATCATCATCATCATTATTATTGTTGTTGTTGTTATTATTATTATTATTATTATTATTATTATTAATAATAATAATAATAACAATAATAATAATAATAATAATAATAATTATTATTATTATTATTGTTGTTGTTGTTATTATAAATAATAATAGCAGTGGTAGTAGTAGTAGTATTTTAATGCTTTTATTAATTTAACTGTACACAATGACCTTCTTGCTTGTATTCTACTTGTCTTAAATTTTTTTTGTTTTGTTTGTCTGTCATCCCAAGCAAACCTGGAGCTTTAGTATGACCTCCCCTAAAAAAAAAACATGCACACCCCACTCGACCCACACCCCTCCCAGTAAAATACCACTGAAATTAGTTTTTTTAGAATTGGGTTTATCAGAAGTTGTGGCCCCTGTTGAATATAGCTTAGAGTAGTAAGTGCCATGTCTTTCTATAGTGCTCTTGTTACTGAGACTTGCCTTTGTTTTCATATCACAAACTGACATTTCAAATGTTACATCAAGTAGCAGATTATTGTACAATTAGTAGGTAATTGTGCAACTATCTATAATATTCATTATGACACATTAATAATTTCTGCATTGAAATAAAGATATTTTACAGGACCAGGAGCTTTCATGATATCAATTCGTTTTGTTCAGGGACAGTTTAGTAATTTACAACCCAGGCCATAGCCCAGCCAGACTTTAGACAGATTATCACCGAAATCCAGAAACTACCACCCACACCTGGAAGCGCACAGACTGCATCATCATCATCATCATATGTGGGTAAACTGCGGCAGAACAGTGTGCCATAGCAGTTTAAAGGCACCAGAAGGATACGGGATTACTACTGCTCTACACAGGCAGGCCTGGTCTGACTAGCTAAAGAACTAAACGCTCCTGCTTTCAAAATCCGTAAAAGGCCGTCCTCCGTTACGTAATGCTGTCGGGGTTTTATGTGTAACATTCAGTCAGGTCCGCCTTTCTCTTTGCGGCGTGTGCGTGTCCTTAACAGTCGTTTTAGCAGTGTTACTGTATTTTGGGCGAGAGTGTTTATCGTCTGGAGACCCAGGAGGAAGACAACACATTAGTTTACAGATAGCTGGAGTTTTCACAGTAAACGTAGTCACATTTCTTTAAACAGAGCTGATCTTACCTCTCAGTTACGGGGACGCTTCACATTCACAGGGTAGGTAGATCAAATAGAGGGAGAAGTTGGGATTTGCGTTTTGTTGTTTTTATTAGCAGACTCTGTATCATAGCCTATATAGCCTACATAAACATCGATACAGACGATAACGTAATGACAGCCAACTTGAGACCTACATAAAAAATTTTAAAAAATCAACTTAGTCTTCAAGGAACCCCCGACATAGAGTAGTTGGCTATATGGGACAATTCGAGTTTAAGTGATGGATCGTTCACTCAACCAATATAAAGGACTTTCTTGACCGTATAGTATATTGGATTATGAAAAACATTCGTAAAAAATATGTCGGCCTACACTGGTTAAAAACATTCAAGAATAACTTAAGGAATCCTAAGGAATCACACTTTATTATATGATTTAAGATGGAAAGTATATTTCGGAAACACTGAATTAAAGCAGACGATATTTCAAAGTCAGACTTACCTCAGCAAACACACGCGTGCCTTGCTGAGGGAACGTGTTAGGGTTGTAAACGGACAAAAGGGAAGATCTAAAGACGTGCAGTGCACCACAGGAGGCCTCAGCTACGACTGAACTGCGATGTTTAAGCTTGCAAAATTCTCCGATTCCAAAGAGTACAATTTTAACTGTTTTGTTTGAACCGCAAGGAATTTGCTTTTTGTCAGTAGATATGACGGCCAGTTTTTCCCTGGGTTTTGAACCTTCAGGTAATTCAGTCCCTCATTCTGTCCCAACTGAATTACATGGCTAATGTGACGTCTTTGTAAGGGTAATGTATTTGTATGGGTAATGTCCCTGTGTGATTAATATATTTGCATATATATCCTTTAATAGAGAACTATAACTGCTTGACTGAGAGGCAACTTCCTATACAGAGGTTTAACAATCTCAGAGACAACTTCTGGGACTGAGATTGTGGTGTTTCAGAAATGTTTTTCATTTGTGTTCTAGTACAAAGTATCCACAGGTCCTTTGAGACTGAGTAAGCAGCTTTATGACAGGTATGTGTAAATTAGATCCATTAACTAAGCATAAATGTGATCCCCAAAACTATAGATTTTTATGATAATTCTGAGTCAGATGAGTAGTGGATTAGGATGCCCATGATGGTTAATATGTAGTCAGCAAGTTGGAGAATATTAAAACATGCAGTCTATATCAGGATCAAACATCAGTTAGCCAAGATCTGGTGTTTTTGATCATGGACTCAATGAGGAGTCAGGTAACAGTGTGGACAGTCACAAAGAAACTAAAAAGGGGTCTGTTGAAGTAGAGATGACACACTCCAACCTCTCGACCTTTTTTTGTTTTTTTACTTTTTCCACTTTGCTAGGACAACCTGTCTACCAGCTGGATAGGCCATCCATTCACACCAAAATGGTACATAAACAAAACAACAAAAGTTACAAAAAAAAGCCCTTAGGTCTGTGTTTTTTCTTCCAAGAATGGATCTTCTCTATCGTACTCAACCACCCCTCAGCAGGTGCCAGAATGTGGTCACAGACGTCTGGTGCTTCAGCACGGCAGCACAGAGCATGTAGAGTGAGTGGCTCCGTGCCGAAATCAGCCTTTCTTGCTATTCCCTTAACTGACAATGGATGAAGTCAGTGGGCAGGCCAGTGTGAGCCATTCACAGCTCAGGGCTTTTGTTTAATAGTTAATATCACTTTATTTAATAGTTAATAATCCATTTATTTAATACTTTATATCACATTCATTTTATAGGTAATATCGATTTGGTACATGCAAGTTATTTTTCAAAGGTAAAACCAGGTACATGGTCACTGATAAAAGGTTGTCAGCCAGTTAGCCTCCTCATCCGCTTCTTCATTTTGCCAAATAGTATTACCACTGATACCAATTCTGCTCAGTCATGACAAACAATATTGGCAGACAACAAAGTCATGGTTTCTGTTTATTTCTGGTTTATTTAAGTTTATTATTGTGTCATCTGTGTATGTTAGTACACAGAAGTGTGATCATTTAATATGAAACAATTATTGCATGGGTATTGGTGGACCATGAAGTTGTACTAGTTTCAGAAAAGTTAAAAGTTAACCGTAAGGTCTTGTATGGGCCATTTTAGACAGACCAATACTTTGACACCATAAAAGTATTAAGAAGTATCTGACGATCTGAACTCACCACAGTTAAACAACACAGCAATCTTCACCGTAGCTAAACAACGCAGCAGTCTTCACCACAGTAAACCAACACAGCAATCTTCACCACAGTAAAACAACACAGTAATCTTCACCACAGTTAAACAACAGCAGTCTTCACCACAGTTAAACAACACAGTAATCTTCACCACAGTTAAACAACAGCAGTCTTCACCACAGTTAAACAACACAGCAACCTTCACCACAGTTAAACAACACAGTAATCTTCACCACAGCTAAACAACACAGCAATCTCCACCACAGCTAAACAACACAGCAATCTCCATCACAGCTAAACAACACAGCAATCTCCACCACAGCTAAACAACACAGCAATCTCCATCACAGCTAAACAACAGCAATCTTCACCACAGTTAAACAACAGCAGTCTTCACCACAGCTAAACAACACAGCAATCTCCACCACAGTTAAACAACACAGCAATCTTCACCACACTGATGTGAGGCTTCCACTTAAACAAACAAACAAACAAACAAACAGACAAACAAAAATGATATCTGAATATTTATGTATTGGGATATTTAAATGATTTAAAGATGATAGATCCAGTTGCACAAGATCCACCCTGAGATAACATGGGTAATTGAGAGATCCACGAGATCCCTGAAGACCCATTGTCAAGCACGGCAAGATTACAAGCACTGAGAGATTGAAATTGGAAGGAAGATAAATGAAAGATGTTAGGAGCAGCTGAAAGTACCATAGGATACGGCAGCATTGGGAGAACCTGTCAGAGGAGGTCAAGAAGGACCGAACAAGATCCGTGTTTAACAGCTATGCCATGTATGGAGCCCTCCATCCCAACACAGACATCCACTGCCTCTATCTATGTGACCCATGAGCCAGCCCATGAGCCTAAGCAATCTGTCAAGGGGGACTGTACACAAAGGAGCCAAGACCTGGAAGACAGATCAAAAGGAAGACACCATCAGAACTTTGAGAGACAGGACTCTAGGCATACAAATGGATGAGGGAAACTGGTCTCAAGACATTGATGGAAACTCTCATCACTGCAGCATGAGACCAGGCACTGAACACCAAGTGCCATAAAGCAAGAATACTGAAGATCACTAATGGTCCAAAGTGTAGAATGTGCAAGGAACAAGATGAGACAGTCAACCAGCTACTGACTGGATGCCAGAGGATCTCCTCTCCCTTCTCTTCTTTAAATGATATAGTTTTACTAATACTAAGATTAAGTTAAATCAGTATCAGTAAGTTTTCCATTCTGCTTGCACTCACTTAATCAGGCCATTCATGTACAACAGAGACACAGAGAACTGGAGCTTTTTAAGCTTTTTTTACCCAACCTTGACTGATCATCCAACTACTCTAAATAGCTCAAATGTTTTTAGACATGTATTTTACTGCAGAGTTATAGCCTGAAACATCACCTCACCCATCAAAACATTCTCCCAACAAGACACATAAAAACAAATATATATCACTATAATAGCCAGGCCTCTGGCTAACAACAAGGGAGAACCTGTGTATTCTGGTGTGTTCTTGTGAACTTTAAATCACATTGGCCCCTTTTCTAAAAATTCTCCCCTGCCGCCCTACTCTTCCTCCACGGTGCCTGTGTTGACATGTACATCCACTAGGTGGCAGTACAGGTTAAGGCACAAGTGTGTGACTTTGTCAAAATGGCACATAATTACCAATTAAAAAGATAAGCAGGAGAAAGAGACAGTGTCAGATAAAGAGATGTTATTTAATGCCTCAGAATCATAGCCATCTGGGAAGGAAAAACAATTTTGATTAAAAAAAAAATTAATCATTACCAGTATTGGCCATGCAAAAAGCATTTTCCTGGTGATAATCTCTGTAAATTGGTAATTAATAAATCCAATCTAAGTAATTAGAGATCTTTAATGGACTCTGATATGAAATTAAATAGAAATATCCTTTCAATCTCTCTTCCACTTTCTTACTTTTTCTATCCATCTCTCTTTTCGCCCTTTCTGCTTATGAACAAAATAAGATCCCCAAATACCATGTTCATTGTTGAATTTGGGTGATTGTGTGTTTTTCTCTCGCTCACTAAGTGCTCAAGCCCAGGTTTTTGTGCTCAGTGTTTGGGGTTTTGGCAAGCTCAGAACTCACTTGTTTGAATTCTGGTAAAAGCACAAAACAGATCCATTAAAGGCTATTAAAGACTGCATCACTTTGTATCGTTCCACCTCAGCAGCAGGCTTGGCAACTGAAAAACAACACAGACACACACAAAAACCTAGAGACATAGAGGAACTAAGAGAGAGGAGTGCTATATTAATGAAACTGTTTAGCTACCCAAAAACACCTCACTGAGAAAAATCGAAAGTGTTGACGACAAATGACCACCTCATGCACCTATCTCTCCACCTTCTTCCCTTCCTCTTCAAAATATGTACACACATACACACACACGCACACATACACATATGTGCATTCACACACACACACACACGCACATACGTGCACACACACACACACACACACACACACACACACACACATACATTCACTCACACACACACACACACACACACACACACACACATACGTGCACACACACACATGCACACATCACATATAAGCTGTTTGTGAGACTCCCAGGGCAGAGGAAGATAATGGAAAACATTAGCGCGTATAGATGGTTCCAGCAGCCCTCTCTACCTCTCAGACTGGTCCAACTGACACAAACACCCGCTCCCCGTGGCTCACTCCAATTACAAATGCCCATTCAGCTACCACACGCTAATGGAGAACAGGCTGGTCACTGGGGGAGAGAGGGAGACGCCATCGATCTTCCCCAAACTGCAGAGGCCACAGCTGAGGCCACCCACTC
>NC_044503.1:17800956-18029076 GCF_902362185.1 Chanos chanos
ACCTCTCTTTCTATGTTATGGTATTTAAAAAAACACACACACACACACACATATACATATAAAATAAAAATTCCTATGTACTAACCTTGTCTCTATGTCACACATCTTGTTTATTGTTTTTCTGTTCTGTTGTCACAGAATGTACAGTAATTCATTTGCATTATTACCACGGTCTTTAGCTTATGAGCTAGTTAAACCTGATTGATGCACTTATTGTGCGTCGCTCTGGTTTAAAAGCGTCTGCTAAATGCCAAATTGTAAATTGTAGCTGTAAGCTTTTAGCCTATGTCTCTGGTCTTCCACACGCCACAAATAAAATTGCTCCATACTCAATTTTGTCATTCTAGTGTCATTATCACTAGAATGCCTGAAAATATTGTAGGTCACATCTTAAGCAACATTTCCCAGCAGTACTGCATGTGCATGTTTGTGCATAAATAAATAAGATATGCAACTGCATCTTGCACAGTGACACAGGTTAATTCAGTCATGCTTTCAGATGCTAGGAACAAACATGATCTGTGGAAATGTGGTCAGTGGAACTGACTGGGCATTTTAGTACTGCAGTCTTGATTTGGATTTGGAAAAAGTCTTTATCAAGGGCAAGAACTATTTTAGAAGGTCCTGTAGGAATATGCCTAAATGTTGCAAACATGATGTTTTGATTCCTCAGGCAAATTCAACACAAGATATTTAAATCTTTTTTGTAATTGTTTCTATTATTCCTATCAGAGTGATCAAGGACTTCATGATTCAAGGAGGTGACTTTGTTAACGTAAGTCAGTCTGAAAATGGCTCACATTTGTTTTGAGGGAGTACTTGGCACTTAGAGTGCTATAACTTTCCCATGTGTTTGTTTAATACACTGTAGAGCAGAGTGTTGGCACTGACAGTTACCTTTTCATATATACCAACACTGTTTGGCTTCTGGGCGTAATGGGTACAAAGTCCTAGCTTTGAATTCAATAGAGAATTAACACATTATACCATTTGTCACACAATACAAATAATGTGGTTTGGAAGGTGTCTGTGTTTTTCTTTTTTTGAGGGAATGTAGTTAATCATTTCTGAACAAATCAATGTCTCTGTAATGCTTCCGGTAATATGAACATCTCACTATCTGTCTAAAACTCATGTTAAAACCACCCCCATTGTTTGGTGAACCATTTAACCAGATTTATTAATAACTAATTACTGACAGAAAACCTATGAGAGAATAATTGAGTAATTTGTGCTTGAAGCACTGGCTTTAAACATCCTCAATCAATTTGTTCCTGGTTTAAATGACCTCTAGTGGTCACATCATGATCTGCATTTAAGTGGCAGCTGTATGTCTGGTTTAGTCTACGGCAGTGTCATTTATGTTTATTACTGTTCCCCTCTGAATTCACTGCATTGTTCTTCTGTAGGGGGACGGCACAGGTGTCTGCAGTATATACAGGGGTCCATTTGGAGATGAAAACTTTAAACTGAAGCACTCTGCCCCTGGTCTTCTGTCTATGGTAAACTTACACTCAGACGATGTCAGCACATTCGAGCCAAATCTCCAACACACATCTCACGCTAAGTCTGACATAGAAACTTCCTCAGGTGAACACAGTGTCTCTGAGCTCTATTCATACCTCACATAAATATAGAGGAAATAAACATAACATGCTTTCTTTCCTGGCACTCATCTATCAAGCCGCCTTAATTTTTTTTTCTTTCTTTCAGCTTTGTCAAATGTACTTAGAGAACTCTCTCAGATTGACTGTGTAACATTACTGACTGACTAATAGAGAGCTGTTTTGAAATCATTAATAAAGCTGAATGTGTTTGCTATTAGCTATAACATATATTATCTGCACAGAGAAATGATCCATTACCATGCCTTTCTTTATCAGTCATTCAGCACTTACCGGAAGAACAGAGACTGACTCTCTGATTTCTGCCCACAGGCAAACAGTGGCCCAGGGACAAACGGATGCCAGTTCTTCATCACATGCACAAAATGTGACTGGTTGGATGGGAAACACGTTGTTTTCGGTATGTGTCCCAGCAGTGTTTGATGTGTAAAATGTTAGAATATGGATGCTCACACCTGGTGGTAAATGCTTAAATGTGACTATTGTTTCAGGGAAAGTGGTGGATGGTTTGCTTGTCATGAGGAAAATTGAGGTAGGTTCTGATGTTAAACTTATTTATGAATGTCCCTGAAATTGAATTGTATCCCTCTGTGACTAACTCCAGAGTTATAGTACAGTGTATTACTGACCAGACCTGATGAATAACTGAATTTGGCATCAAAGCTTCATCAGATCAGTGAAACACAGGGCTCTTTGGACACTGTCCTCCTCATAACACACATGGAGCTGAGTAACCTTCTGAATCAGCCCTGTATCGACTGGTTAACACGGTCATTAACACTCCGCCCATCGCTGAGGATGTGAGTGTGAATCTCAGCGTTACCAGCAGACACAGGCACAGACACAGAAACAGACACAGTTGGGAGAGTTCTGGGACAGCCAGCTGGATGGGTTACTCTCCCAGTCAGTGTACTTCAGCGTTTTCTGCCCAGTCACGGGTGAACCTGCATTTCTGTGGAGATGCTTGTCAACTGTTGGCGGAAAAGAAGCAGTGACTGGTGTTGTTTGTATTCTGGAACACTAATGGTGCTCCATATCCTCCTTCACTGGAGCAGGAGCCATTCCATAGCAGATGGATAGAATAGTACAGGCAATTGGTCATTCCAAAGTGGGTGGCCCTCCCAAACTTGGCAGGGGTGGGGTTAAAGGTCTACACACACACACACACACACACACAAAAAAAACACACACATTACTAACTGTGTTAGGTGCCACATAGGGTATGACTTTCAAATTCTGAGGTATTTATGTATTTAAGAATTTGTATAATGTGTCATTTAATCTTTCCCCTTAAAATATATCTGATATTAGTGTCACACATTGGTCACAAGTGTTCATCTCATACACCACTGATGGAGAACAGCCATTGGTTGGCATGGAAGCAGAATTGTGGCTTAGTTTTGGAGTGTATTTATTTGTGTTTGTATTGCAGGCATGAGTGTCTGTTACACATTATAGAATTTGTTGAATTCTGAAGTTGTTACCCACAAAGAAGGGTAATTTTATTGAACAGCAGCTGAAAAATCCAATTAATCTTTGACATGCTGTTATTGTGTTCACAGATGCGTGTATTGTGAATTGAACTGGAAATTGTAATGAATTTTCTGTTGCTTGTTTGTAAGCAGGTGGATACTTTGGCGGGTATAACTACTGAATATGGTGCTCTCGTGTCGTTTTTATTTTCCAGAATGTGCCGACTGGACCCAATAACAAGCCTAAGCTACCCATTGTCATTGCCCAGTGCGGAGAAATGTGATTTAACTACTCAAATCTATGTTGCCTGCCCCTTTTATATTAAAAATGATCAGCACAATACCTTTTTAACTGTAGTTGTCTTTCCTGTTCTTTTTTAACCGTTAATTCTGGCTTTGTTCTCCTCTGTATTTCGTACAGCAGGTATGTGTTTAACAGTACTCACATATGCATCGCTGTTTTTTGTTCAGTGAACTTCCATCTGACAGAGCTTCTGTTAGATAACATGTCTAAAGACAGTGCCTCTGAATAAAATGATAGATGTTTAGTCTGTATACACTGTGTACTCAGATTCCTCCTCTTCCTCTCTGATATTCTTGATTCTGCAGTATAGAAGGTATAGAAGGTTTTGTCTGTATAATTACAATTTGCAGTAGTGTAAGCAGTGACTTTACCATACAGACTAAGTGCAGGTAATTTTGGCACTGCTTACAACCTTTGTCTGGAAACTTTGTTGTTCCTTCACATTTTACTGGGCGTCAATCAGAGACATGGCTGGGATACCACAGAGTGTTACAGCGCCTATTCAGAAAGGTCACTGCAGATACTTCCAGAGGTGGATGTGCTCAGAAAACATTTCTCAAGGAGTGTACTCTCAAAATAAATAAACAAACAAACAAGAAACAGTCTTTTCAAGCTCATCATTTTGTGCAAAATCTTTCACTGTTGAACTAACTTTGTCTCTGCGATTTATTCCTCGTCCACATACTACTCAACCAAAGCTCTCCCCTCCCCAGGCTTAAACCCTATCGTTTGACACAATAAAGCCCTTTCACATGAAGTGCAGGAAGAGTTTTGGGCCCAGTAGGAGGCTTCTGGGGTCAATGTTAAAGCCGGTCTTTGTGTGGGACAACAGGGCCTGGCCATTAACAGCTAGCTCTTCACACATCAACCAGCACTCCTCAGCTGTGCCAGCAATGTGATTTACATGACAAAGATAGAGGATGGTGATCTGAGACTGTCTTACAATCAGCAAGGATCCCATCTAATCTATGCCACAAAAAGTTCCCACTCAATGGCTAGCCAACCTGACAGGATTTAACCATGAACGGATTAGGCTCCTAAAACTTAAGAAGTATTTTTTTAATCTTGAACGTGGAGGATGTTTAGCAGCTGTCATGTTTTCGTTGAGAGGTGAATGTAAGCTTTAATATGTCTTGAGCTGCTGTATAGAATTTGTCTCATAATTTGTAGCTACGATTCTTGTTGATCAGTTGAAGCACCTAAGTACAGCTATTAAAAAACAAACAAAGAAAAAAGAAGTCATGCGCAAGAGCAAAGGTTATGAGAACACAATACAATAAACGAAATGCTAACACAATTGTTTTGAACGGTTTCTTTCAAGGAACACTACATGGTATTTTGTATTTGTGTTTTCTTTACGATATTTGTTCGATACAAACATACATACATATATATATATATACACACACACACATATACATATACATATACATATATATATATAGCTCACGGACGAAACTGTGAAAACTACAGTGATTATTCCTTAAGTATTGAGTCACCAAGATATGGTACATTGTATTGTTGACTCAATTACCATACTTTACATTTCAGGTGTTATTGAAGTCAGTCAATGCCAATATCGATTATGCATTACTGCGTTCAGATGTCAGGATCACAATTTTTGCACTCTAATCATGTGCCTATCCTAATCACTTCTTTTCGTTCACTTATTTGCTTATTTGAATTGTATGTGCGGTGTTTTATTTGTGGTTTTTAAATGCGTATGAAAACATGAAATATGAAAAACTCATAACTTCAGTGTTTAGTTGCTCTCGGTGATATTTTTGTGTTGCTAGCGCTTTTACGTTACATTATTTTCAGTGAGCCAATCGTGGTTGACGAGTACTGGTCTCCACTTTACTGACAGTAACTTTAACCAATCAGTGCAGTAATTCTCAGCATCGTGTGCGGACAGAAAGAAAATTGACCAATCGGATAATCGAAAAGGAGGGGAAATGACGAATATTCTGTACCATCGTTCCCCACTCCGTCCAGTTCGATCGGCAACGGGAGCGGAGAAAGGAAAGCTGAGAGCCCGAAGGCAGCAGCCCCCACCACCGCCGGCCCAGGTTACCATCTAGCACCGGGAAAACATACTAGAGAGCCACCGCCGGCATAAGTCTTTACCAACCAGAAACCACCATGAGCAGCGAGGCCGAAACACAACAGCCGCCGCAGCCTGCCGCCGAAGCGGAGAGCCCATCCAGCCCGGCAGCCGCAGCTACCGCGGGGGATAAGAAGGTCATCGGTAAGCTAGTTAGCACTTGCTAAATCACGTACTCATTTGGTTGGTGGTCTATAACTCTAATTCGGGGTCTTTTCAGATGTACCTTTACACTAATCGGACACATAAATAACTTATCTAATTTACTTGGTTACTTAGCTTAGAAGCATGCACATTTACATAGTGTTAACATCGAGTGAACTCACTGAACCCCAGTGAACTTGCCAAAGTTTGTGTAATTTCATCGGGTAAATTGAACAATCACAAAGCCATCTTGGCTAAAACATTTTGACGGTTATTTCTTGAACGTCCGTTACTGATTCCAGTTCCATTACAAAAACATCAGTAGCTAGTATTACGTTTCAACGCTATTGTCAGTAGCGTGCCTGTTCGGTTGGTGACTAGCGAAAGGGGCCACGGGTCAGTCCGCTATTATTTAATATTGCACCCAGAATCTCAGCCAAAAAAAATGTCAAACGGTTTTTTGTTATGTGTTAAAAGAACACTGAGAGGGGACTGATGACACTCTAATACTTTCTGCTGATTTATAATAGCGAGCGTCTTTGCTGTTACTAGGTTGTTAGCTGTGCCACGATTTCCACTCGACGTAAACTTGGTTGCCCCCGTTATGGTTTCCTTGTAAGTCAATGCTTGATTTTAGCCGCTAGCACGTTACAGCTAATGATAGTCGTGCTTGGCCTTGATCATGACACCATCTTCCAGCGGATACCAACGATGCTCAGGGCGACTGACTGGCCAAATTAATTTCACAGAGAAATCGGCTGTTGGCCGACCTTGGTACTCTGAATGGTCAGTGTGAGAGTTTAGTTTATATCGACGATAGAGTATTGTAACCGTATTAACTGAAACCATTCATTGAGAAATGGCCGAGCAATGTGACTATACCGCAGATGGTGCCGGACTGCTAGCTAGCTAAGCTGTCCCTTTGTTCCTGGTTGACAATGTAGCGTTTCCCGATAGCGCGCATCTTACCCATATAGAAAACTGGATCGCGATGTACCAAATATAACACTGTAATTACGCATACGGAATATTGTACTCAGGTAGCCGCAGAAGTTCGTGCCCTTTTAGATGAGTCGGCCGGCACACCGAATATATTCAGAAAGCTCCCGTACCCAAAATGTCCGCCGTGGCTTTTGGGATGGAAGGGATTTCTTTTGTCTGATATGCTAGCTTTAATAGATCGCGTCGAACGTCAGCTAAATGGCCTTACTTGTTTTATTCTACGGCGGATCACCAATATAAAAACACTTATAGTTCCATTTACCGAGTTACTTATTTGTGGCGCGGAAAGTAGAATCAGTCATTACCTACTGGCTCGTCTCCAACCACATGGTTGAGAGTAATGAACTAGCATGGTTAGCATCTTCTTAGAGCAGCAGCTAACTTAGCTAGCTAGAGGACCAACTACCGTGTGCGCTACAGTCGTTCTGTTTCCTAACTTGAGCATTTGTACGCGAATATTTAGTACTTAGCTTAAATCCCGAGTGTCTTCATATTAAATGAAATAAGAAAACTGAATAGAATTACTAAATCCAAACAACTCGGATAATTAACCCGTATTGAAATGTAACACCACGTGCAACGTCTCAGTTGCTTCCTTGTTTCTTCGCTGGTATTGCAGTTTCTAAGGAACTGCGAAAATGGCATAGCCAACTATGATGCGAATGTTGCTCAGTCTGTGTCTCCCACACAAATCTCAGCAATGGATGTCCTCATCGTTTTCTTACTTTTACGGAATGGTCGGTTGACTTGAGTTGATAATGATCATCGTGTAGATGCGAACTTTTGGGGTCATGTGTTTTGACCAAGCCCAGTGGAAGGTTCTGATGGAGCAGCTGGCCTCGCACAGCGAGGATTTAACATCACACACTATTAAAAGCTTGACAGTTGGCGGTTAAAAATAGCATCTGTCCAAATATCCGTTTGGATTCTGGCAATGCTTTTGCTTTCTTCATTGCTAGGCTACTTCAGTAAGTCACAGTCAGTAGCTGGACATGGTGTAATGGCAGCGTTCTTACTTGAAAAAGAAATACTGAACAAGTCATTGTATTGTTTTGTGTTATTACTTCATAATTCTCTATTTCCTCTTCTTTTATAGCAACAAAGGTCCTGGGGACAGTGAAGTGGTTCAACGTACGGAATGGCTATGGTTTCATCAACAGGTGAAATGCCCTCACCTTAAATGACACACACTAATTATGACATATGGGTCAGGGAACATCCGTGATCCTATTAGAGCTTTTATATGCTTACAGCACTTCATCAGTCTGCCTGCTGCACACTGCTGTTTGCTCACACATCTTAATCACTGTTATCCTGTGCTTGTCTGTTTATCCCATTTAAACATAGCTTACAATATCAACTCCATATTTTTTTTTTTCTCAATCTAAATCATCTCTCTCTTTTCCCATGCCTATGTTCAGGAATGATACAAAAGAAGATGTCTTTGTACACCAGGTAATTATTGAAATATTTTATTTAGGCTGGTGAATGATACTCTGACATGTGGAGAGCTTCAGCAGAGAATGATCTTTTTTTCCCGCTTTTAATGCAGACTGCCATAAAGAAGAACAACCCAAGGAAATACCTTCGCAGCGTAGGGGACGGAGAAACTGTAGAGTTTGATGTGGTTGAAGGGGAAAAGGTGAACCATTGATTTCATGTCCCTCCATTAAATTGTGACTCGGTGTTGTGACAAGTGATGTGTGTAGCTGTACTGAATTCTTTGTGTCACATGTGACTGTGAGTGGTGGGCTGAAGTTGGTTGTGGTGATCTCTTTGCCAGGGGGCAGAGGCAGCCAATGTCACTGGCCCAGGTGGTGTCCCTGTCCAGGGCAGCAAATACGCCGCTGACAGGAACCGCTACAGGCGGTACCCACGCCGGAGGGGCCCACCGCGCGACTACCAGGAGAACTACCAGAGTGAGGGGGAGGCAGAGGGCCGTGAAAAGAGGGAGGGAGCAGAGAGCGCGCCTGAGGGAGAGATGCAGCCCCAGCAGCGAAGACAATCCTTCCCTGGCCGACGGCGCTACCCACCCTACTTTGTGCGTAGGCGCTACGGCCGCCGACCCCCCTACACCAATGCTCCACCCCGGGGAGAAATGACAGAGGTATACTCCCCTGAATAAAAAAAACCTTTGTTGTCTAAAGTTGATCTTTGTCAAGGAAAACCAGTGTTATTCATTCATTTATATTTTGAATATCAAAGTCACCAATATATTTGCCAATTCCTGATCTGAGCACTTCAGATTCTGTACAATCCAGACCAGCATTGACACTTGTGTTTTAAACAAATGCTGAATATATGTATATATAAATAATATGTATAAATCATATACATGTAACATATAACAATGTATAGACATTTATATAATATAGAAATAATAGTAATAGTTTTTTTGCTCTGTTTAAGCAAGGGGGAAGGTTTAGGGTGAAGAGAACATTTAAGGTTCCATTGCATCTCTCATTTCAGTAACTAATGTAAGTCACTGAGAGCGTGTGTTTGTTGTTTTCTGAGTTAATGTTATGTGTAATTGTCAAATGACCACTGTTGGCTTACAGGGTGGAGAGGGTGATGAAAACCAGGCTGGACAAGACCAGGGCAACAAACCAGTGAGACAGAACTACTACAGAGGCTTCCGTCCACGCTTCAGACCAAGGTTTGCACAGACACATGTCAGCAGACGGACTTAGAGTGGTACCACTGTGTTTAACCAAGGCCTGTGTGTTTGTTACAGTGCACATCTTATGCATATATAAACAACGCATCATTTCTCCATTGTGTTCCGTGATCATTGCTGTCACCATCTGAGAATTGTCTGTTGCAGCCCAAGCACTGATGTGTCTTGATCATGGGCCAAAGTCTGCCCACTGATAGCACTTTTGGCACAGTCAGTATCAGAGTCCATACACTGGCATTGAGGGTTTTTGGTGCAGGGTAAAATAGGTTGTTAACATATTACTGTGTGTGTGTGATGTGGACATTACATATCTCCCCCACAGAGGCCCGCCCCGTCCCAGGCCAGCCAGAGAGGGCGAGGAAGACAAGGAGAACCAGGGCGAAGGCGGCCAGAACCAGGAGCCCCGCCCACGCCGCTACCGCCGCAACTTCAACTACCGCCGCAGACGCCCCCAGACTACCAAGCCTCAGGACGGCAAAGACAGCAGCAAGGCGTCAGCTGACGCGTCCGCCGACAAATCAGCCGCTCCCGAAGCCGAGCAAGGCGGGGCCGAGTGATGCCCACCGGCTTTGACCATCCTTACCATCCGCCGGGTACGGCCCGTTTGCCCACCTGGACCTGTGTGGAGGGCTTCTCCTTCTCAGAGAATTTGTCATTGTGTATTTTTCACTTTTGCAGTGTTGGTAGGGAGGGGCTAATTCCATGGCTTTGTGCCCAGACCAGTTTGTTCTGATTCCCAGCCTTGCTTCAGTGTGCACTTTCCATTGACATAGGCTAGATCACGTACCACACTGGCCAAATGGGCTAATGCCGAGGATTTGATTAAGCAAACTGCTGCTGGGAGCAGGGCCCTCTCTATTGTCCCTGTGTAAAACACAGTTGGCCCACAGCAGATTTGCATGATATGCCCTCAGACCTGCAGGCCTTTAGTAGAGCTTAGACGCGCTGGTAATGCTGTTTGTGTCAACATTATTGTCCACCGACCAGTGAGTCATGTGTACAGACAGAGTGCTTATTAAGCTCTTTAAGGTGATAAGCATTTAGTAATATCACATCATGTCTGTGAGCTTACCACTGGAAAACAAGTGGTGTGTTAGGCTACTTCAGTAATACATCTCATGAAGGCCATGAAGCTATGCCTGGATTACCATATGATTGTGTTTCAGTTGTACACTAACATTGACATTTGTCTTTCTCTTTCAGTTTTGTCAACAAGAAGAAACATCAGAGCAATAAGAACCAGATTTGACCTGACGATCGTCTAAGCTTGCGACATGCATTTGACCAGATTACCACCGATTGCCTGCAGAATCTATGCAGACTCATTCTTTCTCCATTCTTTTTATGTGACAGCTTAATGTTTTGGGGAAACAGCAGATGTTTTTCTAAAATTGGTCTTAAGTTTTTACACCAAATGGTTTTTAAAAAGTAATTTGATATCTGGTCAGTTTGACATTTTTAAATAACTTTTTATGTATACAAACATGGATTTTAACAAAAAGGCAAGCTCAATAAATCTCAAACGTCTAAACATGTTTTGCTGTTTATTAAACAAACAAACAAAAACATCCATTCAAAATGTAAAAACAGTGAACACGGTAAGAAATTCTTAGTTCCCAAATCTGACAGTACATTTTCAGTCTTTCATACAAATATGATGGACATAATTTTAAGTGATGTAGATTTTCAGGGGCTGAAGACCATATTCAATTGTGACAAAGGTGGTATTCCTGTGTTGATATAGATCATTTTCAGTCTGACTAAGAAAATGACAGAGTTAGGATAGTTGTAATGCATACATTCCCTGACATACATCCATGTGACAGCGTAAGGATGTTGGAAAGGATAGTCTGTAATGAGACTTGTGCAGTTTTCTGTATTAGTCATTCAGCACACACACTCAGGCTATTCAGTTAAAGAACAGGCCACTTATCTAGTCTTTATTCCAGGATCTAAGGAAAAATGAGCTATTCAGTGGTGTCTGAATGGACAGGACTTTGAGAGTCATACAGAAAGATGAATGTTCACCTGCCAAATGAGTATTGACCATACCAACCTACACGCCCTATTTGAAACCAAACCATCCCAAAAACCTGTTGTCTGTGCTTGGACAGGGACTTAATAGTGTCCATTCAAACCCTGAAACAATATACCTGCTCTGTATGAAAACTGTAGGCATTTCATGAGTGGGAATGTAGACCTACTAAATGTGTAGGCACTGCACAAACTTGTGCATACATCTGTGTGTTTATCCAGCTCACACTCCTTTTATCCAAAAGCCTGGAACCTTATCCTTTTATCACAAACATGGAATTATCTAAAACATGCCGTAAACACCATTCAGACTGAAACCCAACCCCCCATCCAATCATAGATCATGCTGCGACCAGCCTGTTTTCAGCTTAAAAACACTAACTCTCACCCTTAGAGTCCAGGGGGTCCATTAAGACCAGCAGGAACCAGCTGAGGTTTAGTGGTGGACTGCGTGAGTACTTCCTCACACATTGGTCTCTTTGCGTAGACGCTCCATTCTCTGGATGTTGCTCTCCATGGCAGTGCGGTTGGTGATCTGAGTGGCACAGCTGGCAGGAAACCAGCCTCTCTGCCCGTCCCTCATTCTTTCCCCATAGCACCAGCCTGAACCAACACACACACAGAGCCGTCACAATAATGCTCTCCCCTGTTCCGACACTCAGATATTTTGAAGCACTCGCACTTTATCCTGTCTACTGATGGACACTGATCTTGTTATGTGTTTCATAACAGTATACAACAATGAAAAGGTTTAGCAAAAGTCTCATGGTATGAACATTTGCCACAAACAGCAGTGCTCATGTCTCTGAGACAAATATCATTATTATACATTGCATTACACTATTAGCACCATACAGAAGAAAAAACACTAAATGAGACAGGCTAGCATCACCTTCCACCTGCTGGAGAACAATCACCAGCTCAGCCTGCTGGAGGCTCAGCTCATCTGGCTCTTTAGGCATGTAAGCTTTATTCGCCTCAAACTGTAGCAGGTCTGAAACAAACACACACTGCATTCAAACCTGTCTCATGGCACTGCATCTCAGTGTAAACAGGACTGCACTGGTGTATTATATTTGTGTATGTCAGGGAAAAAAACCCATAATAATAATAACACACACTTATTCGAGTTTAAAATGATTAACTTTCTAGCATTTCTGCCCTTTGATGTTTTTATAACATGAGCAACATATTAGTGAAGATATATAACTGAGAATGAATGTCAGTAGAGTTTGTTCATGTGTCAAAAGCAGAACTGATGGACAAAGCTACGCGTCTGATCTTACCGTCTTTGTTGACGCTGTTTCCAGTCTGTCTGTGATCCCGCAGTGCTGTCACCCAGCGTGCTTTGTCCAGCCTTCACAACACACAGGTCACACACTAACATTACCTGCCTGATTAAGCTCAAAGCCTATGCCTCTCGGCATCACCAAATCTCACATTTTAAACAGTTAAAAGACAAATTTGTGTTTAGGATCAACACTGAAATCATAACCATATGGATTATGTTTTTTATACTGTAAGATAAATCAGTGAAATCATACAGAGCTCTTAAGCAATACACTTTCAGTTCTGTCCAAGTTGTGATGTCACATTCTGGTTCAGCCATTTCCTTAAAAAAAAAAAAAAAACCCAAACCATACAAAACACTTTCACATTTCCACCAACAGGTGGCGTCAGGGCTAAACTGACTGTGACGGCATCCATGTTGAAGGTATTTACTTGGATTCGGCCACAAGGAGAATCTGGTCACAGCGCCCCTCGCTGTTTGGATTCATTCGCAGCCTGAGGTAAAGATGACTGGACGTCTGCTTGGTGTCCGTCGGCTCCTCTACCACTGTCACGTTCTCTGTAGTGGCGTAGTCTAACACCAGAAAGCTCTCTTCCCTAGACAGTTATAATTACACCACCATTATAACACACTTCGCTATGTTACAGGTCAAACTACACTGTGAACATCTGAGAACACAGACAAAATAATGGAACATCTTCCTAAACAAAACAGTAAACATAGTGTCTCCACAAATGTTCAAAATAATATATAACCTATATACTAACATGAAATAAATTACAATCTGAATGCATTTCATATATCACTATTAGTTATACATTTACAAGGAAGCAGTAGAAAGGATGTCTGGGAAAACAGTCACTCTTCAGATCATTCAATAAACGCATCATTCAGAAGCTGTTGTGAAAAACGACGAGTCAGAGAGCCTGAAATATTGTTAACGTTCTCCTCAGTTCTCGTCCTCTCTGGGCTGTGACTGATGGGCTGGCAGAGGAGGGGTCAGGCCGCTGAGTGGAATGACAGGCGGAGGAAAGCGGAA
Organism: Chanos chanos; assembly: GCF_902362185.1. Taxonomy (NCBI): domain Eukaryota; kingdom Metazoa; phylum Chordata; class Actinopteri; order Gonorynchiformes; family Chanidae; genus Chanos; species Chanos chanos. The sequence goes on from NC_044503.1 coordinate 17,814,649, forward strand.
ACACACGTGGAGAAGGATGAAGGGAATCCCTGGCATGCTACTCCATGCTTGCCTTTCCACACGGCCACATGCCTGCCTCCCTCCCAGCTTCCACTGCCCTGCCATCATCTTACAGACATAATATATCCCTAGATTCCCTTTCACTGTTTGTTTGTTTATTCAAAAATGCAGAGAAAATATTGACTTTTTCAGCCTCTTCCATATTCCTGGTTATGTTTTGCACTAGGAATGTGACCAACAATTTTTTTCATCTTCATCTGATTACCAAACACTCAGGAGTCTTAGGAGTCTAATTGCCATTTTTTTGTAGGTCAGAGACTAGAAGTGTTAGAGTCTGAAAGATTGGAAAGTTTCTGAGCTTAATAACCAGATACATTCTATATGACTTTACTCTGAGTGTGCGTTTTCCAGTCCTGCTTCTAACACGTCTCCCTACCCTAACACAACCGATTCAGCTCGGTGGTCGAGTGTCGAACCCCTGAGGACTTGAATCAGGTGTGTTAGGGTAGGGAGACATGTGTAATCTGCAGTATAGGCACAGCCTTGGAAATACTGTCCTGGACAAGAAAAAGAAAAAACGTACCCCTTCTTCTTGGTGACGATAAGTACATCGTTGAAAACAAAAAGATAGTAGCTCTTATGGCTGAAGGCTTTCCAGAAGATACTGAGGTCCTCCATATTTACAGACAGCTCCCCCCTCTTCCTCAGCCAACGGGAGGATGACACTAGGGGGAATGGCTATTACACACACACACACACAGACACGGACAGTCACACAGACAGAGAGACACAGACACAGAGACAAGCATCAGTCTGTGTTCAGTCTATGGACATCAGTGAATGTGTCAGCCAACAACAAACTGATACTATTAACTATTTTCCATTTACAATGAAACAGTCCTTACTAATGTACAGACCAATCACCAGGTGCTATGTTTTCACAAGTGAAAACTGATTTTGGCTTTAAAATCAAGGAACACAAGACCACAGTCTGCAGGCCCATACCTTGATCTTGCCAAATTCCATCTGTTTCTGGATGGTGTACATCTGCTCAGTCCTCTCCATCCTCCTGGCTCCGTCATTACAGGCCTTTACCAGCTGATGAGAATAAACCAACATCATCAGGTTATATATCAACCAATAGCCTCATGATTGGACAGTCTCATGATTGGAAAAGTCTAAAAAAAAAAAAAAATTTAAACTATGTACTATCACAAGGGATCAGAAAAGTCCAACACAACAGCATACTCTCATAGCCCATATCTGCATGAACCAATATCACAACTAATTATTCCCACAAAGTGTCAGTCATTTCTGCTTCAGGCTAACTTCACACAGCACCAGGCTCAGATTCAGTTGGCAGCATTCCAAAAAAAAAGAAAGAAAAGGAAACATGAGAAAGACAGACAACCTCCTCCCCTCTAAACTTCCAAGTAAAAACAGTGATAGGTAATCCCATCTGACAGGTTCTCCACAGCCTCCTAGTCAAGCAGTACTGGCCAGAGCACTTCAGCAGAAATGTGACACTTTGAACTCAAGCCTTTACTTGAACAGATAAAGTGTATGAGGGTGAAAGCGGAGTTGTGTAGACTGTGCATTACTTTACCTTACTGATGGCCTTCAGGGCCCAGCATGCAGCAAAGTACTCAGCCGTCTGAGCAGGTGTCTTCTGACAGATGGTCTAGCGAAACACGCATGGCAAACTCATTTAAACCACAGACTCATGATATCTGACAAGATTTCAAAGAATCTGTATCTTGAAATGTGCATGATAGCTGACACATGATGACATGATCTGATTCTGTAAGTGTGAAAATGTGAAACTGCTAATGCATCACGGCACTACCAGAGCACGTCACTGTATGGTTAACTTAAAAAAGTCATATGTTTTGTCACTTATGTGCTCGTTTGTGTGTGAACTAACATCCAATAACAGTGGTAGACGGGTGACTCTCTGCATTGGAAGAATGAGAAAAGAAATCATTGGTAGACCTCCACACTCTGGACTGGATTCAATCTGTTTCAACACCTCCTTAAAAGCATTGTTATTAGCCCTGAAACAAACATACGTGTATACACCCACACGCGCACACACACACACACACACACACACACACCCAATATATAGGCTGTTCACAACATAAAATATTAAAACAATAAGATTGTAAGATCATATTGATGGCAGTTTGTTCAGGTAGATTAAGCGCTGTGAGGCCTTACAGTAGCTTCTGCAGAGTTCTCTGCTGGAAGGTCTCGTTGGAGCAGTACACGATGTAGGGTTGGAAGTGTTGGGAGGCATAATTCTGTACTATATCGCTGATGTCCTGGATCACAGGGTAGTGCTGGTGTCGCTTCTCCAAATCTTCGAAAAAACTGGAATCCGGGACAAGAGGTACAACAGATGTGACTGGAAGCTAGGCATAAGGACAGACTGTCTTAACGAAAAACTATAACCCTGAAATGATAAAGTCTGCTAATATCGATATTCATTTTAATCACCTTTAAGGAATAAGAATGTTTCTACACTAATTTGACACAAGTATAACTGCTGCTGGGTTTGGGTTTATATACTATGGATTACCCAGTTCTTTCCAGAAAAAAACAACATGAAAATGAAGGAAAACATGGTATCTGTTGGCTTGCCCACAGCACGTGATTGGCTTAAGCATACAGTTGGTACTTTGATGACATGATATGAAAGATAATTATTACATTTTTTCCTTTTCTTCTTTCTTACTTCTTCTTTTCTTTTAAAGAACGTTACTCTTGAAAAAAGCAGCATTTTGCATGATTTAATTCCCTCAATTCCCAATTCCCAAACTCAAATGCTATAGCACTACTAATAATACTAAATGTAATATATACCATGTCCTTCCTTGTCCATTCTTAAGAAGCGTAAGCATCAGTACATGTATGTTAAATTAGTTTTGAGCCTTCCAGGCTCTGACTGTACGCTGTAGTGTGTGACTAACGCTGATTTGGTAAACTGACACTATAGCTCTGAAGGATGAAAACAAACAGGACACACCACTCCCTTTCTTTACAAACTAAACAATGCAAGCACCAGGTACAACAGGTACGTTAGAAATAGAACAAATACCATACCAATAAATACAGAGAAAAACAAAAATGAACTCCAAAATTAAGCCTGCAACCCAAACACCATCCCTGGCTGTTTCTTTACACTCTCAGTCAAATAATGACACAACACACAGTTTTTTGGTTATTATATATTAATGCTGGTATTATGAATATGTACCGCATTACAAATAACTGAGCTGAGAAAAACCTCAAGCCCTCATTTCTTCACACTCCACAGGAATCTCCCATGTGGTGAAAAACAAGGAGGTGGTACTCCCAAAGGAGAGTTTCCTGTTCCTCTGTTATTCACACACACACGCACGCACGCACGCACGCACACACACACACACACACACACACACACACATATATCCACACATATGTACACACACACATACACACACACACAAACACACACACACACAAATCCACTCGGGACGAATCCACTCAGATTTAATAAGTACAGTACAGTCCCACCCTGTTATTCTCTCCATGGTACATCTGTCAATTCAGTGAGAAAGTCCAGCTCCTGGCAACACAACTCCCTCTCAGTATCAAGCCGCTGAACCAGTATTACAGGCATGTTTTGACATGTCTTAACAGCGCAGGATGTTTCAACAATGTCTGATTCAAAACTGGTCCCAGGTAGGACCAAACCAGCTCCCATTTCCACTACAGATAATGGCTTTGTAACTTCTTGAGTTCAGAGTAGTAATTCAGTAAAAATAACAAACAGAGGCTTCTCACACAAGATTGGAATTTTGTCATCTCTAAACTACCAACACAGATGAACTGGTTTGACTTGATAAAGGAAAACTGTGAATAGCGGATTCCTTTTTGATATGTGACATTATCACATGATTTTGCTGAAGCATTAACCATTAATGAGGCAGACCTCAGTAGACTTCACACGGTATTGAGTTGATGCTGGTTAATCCTGAGCCTACATGCACATTTCTATCTGTACAGGTTCTCCTTCAGGTACTCTGTTACCCTACAACTTAACCTACCTGTTACCACACGCTTAACATACCTGTTACCACACAACCTAACCCACCTATTACCACAAAATCTAACCTACCTGTTACCACACAACCTAACCCACCTATTACCACAAAATCTAACCTACCTGTTACCACACAACCTAACCCACCTATTACCACAAAATCTAACCCACCTGTTACCACACTAGGCCTGTACGATAAGGGGATAATCTGCAATATGCGATAACATTGTTCAATATTGCCAATGACAATATGACTTAAGATAAAAAAACAAATATTGAAGAGTGCATATTAGCTATACAGTACCTATGTCTTTCTGATTTAATAGGTAAACTGCAAACACAGACCTCAAACACTGAATAGCCTATGCCCACTGAATAAAGAAATTTAAATTATTAATAATTTATTATTTAAATTAAATTATTTCGAACATGCTTTTATTGAACAAGTTGTACTGCATGCTTTACACAGCACCTGTGTTTGTTATATACGACGGAGTGTTAGGGCCACACTGGAAAAACAAACTCTGAGATTTCGAGAATAAGGTCGTAATATTACAAGAATACATTCATAATTGAGAAAGAAATCATAATATTACGAGAATAAAGTTGTAATTTAATGAGAAAAAACCCATAATATCACGAGAATAAAATCGTAAAATTTCGAGAAAAAAACCCCCATAATTTTTAGGAAAATACATTACCAGCTACTTATGATAAAGTGGTGCTTATGTGCCAACAGATCAAGTATTTCGTTATTTGTGAAACCTATAGGCTACTAAAGAATAAGTTCACAAGATGTTCACAAGATTCATAAGTGCACACATACCAGTCATAGGTCAAAACACTGCTGAATTTGGCAGAATTTTAAAAGCCAGTAGTGGTACTAAATGAAGAGCCGTTTGGGAGAAGAAAGAGCCGTCTCTTACTGCTGAGCTGAGCCAAATGATCCGGCTCATGAAAAAGAGCCGGGATTCCCATCACTAGGCATTATAGCTTTCTTAACGTCTCTTGGCTGTTGCTGGTAACGGTAATGAACGAGATGCAGTTTAACCAATGTTGGCATATGTATGGCATATGGCATATGTTGGCAATGTATGGCATAAGAATGTAATTGACCGTCCATTGGTGGCGTGCGAGAGGGCGGGACATGTCTTATCTGTGTTATGCAATATTATAGCCAATATTCAGCATAAAGCCTTTCATTTTGCACAGTGTCACTTGTTCACAAAATACTATGTGCTGAAAATACAAAATTACGGTTTTGCACTCAGCTACAGATGTTGAGTCTCACTCTCTTGACAGCAAACTAGCACTATCAACAACTTTAGCATTCACCATTTAGATCCTATCACAAATGAAGACTCGGTGCCCTGTAGTCTGGATTACAGCCATGTAAACAACAACAAATTATGCCTCAGCACTGCTGACCAACCACATTCTTCAGTGAGAGCTGATTTCAAAAATGTAATTATTCTGAAACCTCCTCTTGCAGCTATGAACTATCAATTTGATCTTATATTGCTTAGAACAGCAAAATAGGTAAGAAGTGTGGGAAAAAAAAACATTAGTGACATTTCTGATTCTCTGTCATGTCATCAGTAGACAACATCCGAAAACAGAATTACCTTGTCGTATCTCCAGGAGCAAATGATGCTAGATGACAGTACAGCTGTTTATCTGTTCTTAATCCTAACTGTCCTTCATCCTAACTGTAACCTAACCCTAAACCTAACCCAAATGATCCCCCTTCGCCTTCCCAACACCAAACGTCACTCAAACCCAAGCAGGGCAGACTTGCCCCAGTGAGCCTGAGAGAGACCATATTTTTACTGCCGAGAACGTTTTTTTCACCGTTTACTGATGGCCTGGATCACAGAGATGTTTGAGAAGAGATGGTGATGTTCAGTCGTGGTCATGGTGCGTCTCAGAGCGTCACTCTCCTTAAAGTGGCGAACCAGGATGGACAGACTGTGCTGGTAGGAGTACTCGGATGTGATGATCTCAAAGATGGCCTGTAGGAAGAAAATATGTTAAACAGAGAGCTTACCATGGTCAAGGCCAGCGTTTGGGAGAGAGAAAACAATGGATGTTTTCATTTGTGAAAGGCCTCAAATTCAGGTTCCTTAAAGCTAAGGAGTGTGGAGATCCTACATAAACACAGGGGCAGACACATTCAAAGTCTACACGTTCTCTTCATCGTAGGCCATAGAAAAATCACTGGCCCTGTTTACACTTGGTTTTAAAATGCATCATGGGTGATCAGATCACAAGTGGACAGCGCTAAATACAAGTGTAAACAACCGCCTAGACGCATTGTGATCTGATCACTGAAACCGCTTGCCGAGGTGGTCGGGGGCGCATTTGACCACATATCTTGTGTAAACGCTAATGCATCCTGATGCGTCCCCGACAAGGATGTAACAGGAAAATACGTCATCATAAGCCACTGCTCTCCTAATATTCTCTCTTTTTCATCTTGTCCTGTACTCTTTTACAAGCCAAAAATGAATTTGTCCTGCCAATCTCAACAGTTGGAATAGCCCGTATATGTATATTAGCTCGTGAAACATTAACTGTGGGCGGGGCCCTTTGTTCCTTCTAGTGGAAGTGATGTAGGCAGCAACGAAATCTGAACACAGGTGGTCAGCTGGACACCGTATCACGAGAGAGTCAAAAGCTACCATGATTCTTCCAAACGGTCTTTCCAGCAGAAGGACCTGAAATGGCGCAGGATGGTGTTATCAGTATTTTTAACATAAAAGCACAATGCCTTGCAATGCACCTTAATGCACAGCCTACTACACTGCTTAACACTACTGAGTTATTTCCATTCTGCTAAATGACTCAAAGGGAAGGCCCAACACGACAGCGCTGGAGGGAGTTTTGAACTTGGCCAATTAGTGCCATGATTTCAAATGTAAAACTGATTTGAAGTTTGTTCTTTATCAACATTTTTACTTGACCCTAGGCACCACTGGATGGAAAAAGAACCAAACAGTCTTCACTCTCACAGGCACGGTTTGCTACGCTTACTCAGAATGAGTGAGGTGGATTAAGTTAACTCTTTATGCTGTGAGATTATAGCTAACACAGAGGTACAATGGAATTACATGTGTTTAGGCAGAAAGTCATGTGTCCAGAGCATTACTCAGAAAAGATAAGGAACTGAAAAGATTAAACCATGGACCGTCCTTATTTTCCACCTGCCCTTCCCTACACCCCCAGAGATCTGTCATTCTCTACAGACTATAGGGAAGCCAGTGGGGGTAGGTGTGGGCTGGGTGTGGCATTGCTCAGTGCATACACACTGCACCTTGATATTTACCCAGCAGAGAGACTATATACTCAAACAAAAGACAGCTGTTTATCAGCCTTGGCCACACCAGCACCTCGGCTCTTTCCTGAGGTCAGACGGTGGATTAAACAATGACATGATACAGCAGCATCGTTTCAACAAGCAGCTCCAACCATTTTGTTCTGCCGCAAAATCAGCACTGTTCGACAAATTAAAGATCAAGATTAGTCAACAATAAAAATCTGGTATGGTAAGGTTTGGCTGTGAAAAACAGCAGTGAGTGAATAGGGGGCATTCCAGGGAAAGAACGCTAAAATCAACCTGACCAGTTACTCCCTCAGATACAGACACAGCCAAGCTAATGGGCTCCTATTCAGGAACAGTTAGGGAGAAAATGTATGGCTTTGGATTACAGACAAAATCTTATTACTCTCAAGGATGAGGGCTGACTATGTATGAAACAGGCGATAGTAATATGAGGGAAAATAAAAGCAGAATTAAGGATTAAGTCTACGTGTCTGCTGTGTACACAGGAGCCTGACACTCACTGTGTCAGATGAGAACCTGCATGTTAAAGTCTCTGATTCGGAACAGTGAGTGTCTCACAGGTAAAAGCCAAAATTTGTCTCGACATTTGTTCCTCAGTGTACACAGGCCATAAAGCATTTAAATGGATGAAAGCAGTAGTTACAGAGAGACTGTCATTTCATTCATTCACTGACCAGTGAAACAGACAAAGATGGGGAATTTTTTTTTTATCCTCTACATAAAAGCTAAGGCCTCCTCACCTCCTGACGTTTTCGCTCCTCTGGAGAGATGATGTCTAGAATACCCAAATCCTTCACCTGAATAAAAACACAATGGAAAAAAACTTCCTTAAAAAATGAGAACACATAAGCAAAACTATCATTAACCTTATGATATTCATTCAGAAACTTACTAGGAAACTTTCTTCACAAGAACTGGACAAAAAAAGGCACCAGCAGATTCAATGCACCTTTCCCATTTTAGGGTCAGCTAAGATGACTGTACTGGTGTTTAAATGATATTTGAATTATCTGACCACTTTCAGCTCTGTCTCTTACTGCAATAGGATGGCATAACGTGTTTGGCTGAGAAACACTGAGAAACATATGTTTAAACATATCATCGACAGCTGATTCAAAAGAAATGAGAAGAGATATCTTTGTAAAAGCAATCCACCTTGGAGAGAGGTAAAAGTCTTCTAAAAATGTCTCTAACTTATGTGAAGAAGCTGACCACACATCTAAAACATCTAAAACTGTCATCTTTGTCTCCACACACATCCGGAGGGGCTCCACTCTAGCCTCTTCCCTTTAATTCACCCTGTGGGTTTTCCTGGCCTCTGCCCTCTGCCCCCTGCCCTGTCCATGCATGCAGACCTGAGGTAACTGACTCCAGGGGATGTAGGAGGCTCTGTAATTCTGGACCACAATGCCCTGGTCCGGGTCTGGGGGCTGTGATTGGGTGAAGTCATCCTCATCAGCGTTGTTGGACTGTAAACCGCGCTCTTTAATCTGCTGGTACAGTCTGGGCTCTGTGAAGAGAAGAGACATAATAACACATTTTAAATAACCCACCCACCAAACAATAATGTAATGATACACATAGCCAGCTTCTTGATAAAACAGGGCTGTTCAGAGACATATGCATATCAGTGCGTGTCCTTTATGCTGTTCTAAAAGCTGAAAAATGATCAGTTCTATGATGCTACGATATGAATGTCAGAGCCGTCTTTACTCCAGCACTACCAGTTGAGTGTTGTGTGGAATGGCCAGCCGACACTGAGCCAAATGGTTTGCTTTAACAGCACCATCTGAGCAGAAGCTGGACTGACAGACATACCATCTTTAAAGGATCCTCCATGTCTCTGGTTTCTTTTTCTCCCCAGAGTTCTCTGTCAAGGAAAAAAAAGACACATGATCTTATCTCTGAGGAATGTGAGGGCTTTGATAGGGTGGATTTTTTTAGGTGAAGGTGGATTTGGCACATACATTTGATTTGCTTTCGTGGATTATTCATGTTTTAAAGTATTTGACTGTGGGCCATCAGTTCCCTCCAGACTGAACACAAACTGATGATGAAAAGCAGGAAATTACCACAAATCCACATCAGAAAAACAAAATAAACCAGTCTGTCAGTTCTGTTTTGTCACTTGTCTCTCTCCCTCCCAACCCCCATTCACCATTATCACAAACTCAGAATCTGCATTCTTCCACCAGCATCAGCCAATCAGTGTGGGTGATGGTCATTGCTAGCTAGTCGAAGTTGTACTTAGACTTCCCCATAATTATCTCAAACACAACTCAAAGATACTTTTTTAAAACATTTCACAAACAGATGTAATGAATTATGTTTGTGTGTCTTTCATTATGAGAGAAATGAAACTGGAACGTTTGGCCTTTGAAAACAATGCTAAGGAAATGTGCACAGAGAGTGAGTGTTACTCCGTGGGTACTGTGCCCATGGATAGAAGTCACTGGTTATGTACAGTGTATGGTACAGTGTCTCACAGCTGACACTTGCCTTGCGTCTAGATCTGTGTACGGGCTGTGGGCTGGCTGCCTTCTCCTCATTCACTGGATTCAGTTTGGCTGCAGCGCTACTCAGCACCAGGTCATCCATGTTCAGACTGGTCACTGCTGCCCGGTACGACTTATTTCTGCGATTCCTGCGCAGGGCGAGCCCGTCACCGTCACTGTCATAGTCATCCCAGGAAAGATCCGGATTATGAGAAAAGCGCTGGGTTTTGTTGCTCTCCAGCTGGACAGGCAGAGTGACGACAGTGGTGTGGTGATGACGGTGCTTCTTGGTGCGGCTGGACAAGGCCAGGTTCTTGGGGATGAGCTGCTGAGTGCCCAGCTTGCGGGCGGCAGCACTCTGTGTGCTGAGAGTGATCTCTCCTGGCTGGCCAGCCTCAGACAGGTCTATGTTTGATGCAGATCGCTGTGGTTTAGAGAACTCATCGGTTTCTGTGTCTGAGCTGGACCTGCTGTCCAAACGCAGCTCAGAAATGTGTGTCTCCACTACAAGAGGAACTTGGTCCTCCATGGAGCCAGAGGATTGGCTGTGAGACATAGTTTGATTCAGCACTGCTCCTTCCCGTTCTAATGAAGGGTTTTCATCAACCAAACAACACGGCCCTGGGATCACCACTGCTTCATTCTTGGATTTCTGTGTTAAAACAGACACTGAGTACGTGAGGACTGTATGAGATGACCAGAAAATTATGACAGCAGACTGTGTGGTCTGATGTGTCTCTGAAATATTTTAATTATGAATATTTCACCATATGTTCATATTACATGCAATATTTTCTCTCTAAGCTCCATTTACCTATAATTATGAATGCTGTCGATTAGCGCTAATACTGTTACAAAAAAAAAAAAAATCACGGACAGGCTTTTGTTGTATTGATTTCATATGCAGTCTACTCACATCTGCGCTGCCTGCTCACAAAATAAATGAAGTCATGCCGGGAATCACAGAGGAGTACTGACACTAAGCATTTTATTAATACTATTTAGATCAGCGCCGGGGATCTATTAACCTTTCAGTTGAACAATAATTAAGTTTACCTGTAATTTTTGACTTGTATGAGCTTAGCTCCTGCTTAGTTCAGTCCTTTTATTAAAAAAGCTATTAATTTATTACTGTATTTTGTATTTTTTTAATCAATATTTTGGTTATATTTTAGACGTCATAATAATGTCACAAAATGTTCTAGAAACTTATCAGTCTCGAGGCCACTTGGCCACCAGTTGCCGGCGATCACTCCAGAATAAACACAACAGAATAAACATTCTGGTCAGACAGAATGTTGCTAGCATCGTATATACATAGCCTGGCAGCCAGTTCAAAGTTATTTCAATATGTGTGCATACGTGATAAATCATCAACACGTCATAAAAAGACGGAAAGTTTAGCAATAAAATTAGTTGTTTACAACATTTTCAGCGAAACCTATGTGCTGATAAGGTCAATATGTGAGTCAGCAAGCAAGTTCAACTGGCCTCTTAAAAACAGTCATGAAATAGTCATCCAGACTTTGCCTGAAAAAATATTACTATTACAGCCAATCCCAGTGACATGATACTTTCTGTTTTAAGGGAACTTTAAAGGATACGTTTCACATTTAAAACGGCCACTGCTGGGTCTGAAAAGATTGCACAGACTGCACCTGAAAACGTCTAAGGAACCTTAAGAACAAGGACAGTCATGCTGTTGTAATGTTCAATGAAGGACTGTCGTCACTAGGAGTAATTGTATGGTAGTTTGCATAAGACTGGCCGACATAACCGTATCCTAGCTTTCCTTCACTTATTTGGTAGCTACTAACAGATTAAAGATATCAAAGACCAAGAACAAAAAATAAAACGTTTTATTTTTTGTACTTGCTCTATGATCTGTTCGTTTTATTCTGAAAATTGTCCTTGCCGAGATGTAGCTATCAGACAAGTGAAGGAAAAGCAATGAAGTACATGGACATGGAAGACATTTGGCTCCCATATTCCCTATAAGTAACTGAAAGAAAAACATGTCAGTGTCGCATTCCCATAGTTCCCGAAAGTGGGTCGTTTCGTCAGTTAGTTTTAACACCAGTAAATAAAAATAGCAAAACCTACCTTTATGATACCATATAGCCATGTGCATTTGACAGATTCTTGTGCACAGAAATTAGCGATGTCAATTTGGTCAAAAGACTGGTTTGTAGTTTAGAAGGTCTTACAGTTCCTCGACCTCTACTTGAGAATGCTTCTCCAATCTGTGCTTCTTGCGTCACCACAGGTGAGTAGACCAAGCCCACAACGGTTTAATCATTTGACCGGCCCCGAATTTCCTTTAGTTGTCCTCACAGCTAGACCATCAAAACATCTATCTATCTATCTATGAAATAAAAAGAAACAGACAGTAAAGGACTTAGGTCATATTTAGATATCAGTCTGAAATATTGTGAGTATATTGTTTGCCATCTTTTTCTTTTTGAAAATGGGTAAACTCTACAGGCCGATCTTCAAACATGTAGCCTCACAATGTTGTAACCCCCCCCCCCCCCTCCCCCCAAACAAAGAAAACATTACAATTAAAATACTGTTTTTCAGAATAAATGAATATCGCTTGTAACGGTTATAATTCATTTGTTTTAATGTTGTTCATTTTCAAAACTATATAAAAATTTATGGGTACAGAAGGCCCTATAGCTAGGCCAGACATTAAGAAATATCTTACGCTTTTGTATTAACAATCTTCACATCTTATAAATGATCCTACTTAGTCCTTGTGATATGGAGGCAGTAATAGTATGCGTTTCGGTATTTAAGACGGAAATATGCAGTTTTCTATTATACTACGCCCTCTACTGGTGAAAGAAGTCATCTCAAAACTGCAGCAAAGGTCACCCAAGAGGGCGAGGCAATCTGCGTTTATCCATCCAGTTCCTCTTAACTTCGTGTTAATGAGGGAGAGAGGAGAATGGGAAGAATTGTACTTAGTAGTTTTTGGGATTAGACAACAGTAAACCACATTAAAAACTCTGAACTGCATTTGCCAGGAACAAGAATGGGATTTAAAAGTTTATTCAGTTGCAGTTGACGGACTGAAAATGAAAATTTACATTTATAAACAAACAGTCTATGTAAGCAAGGCTGAGAACAGGATAAATAGATTGTAATGTGACATAATGCAACAACACAGGGAAGTAAGAGACTTCATCAGTCTTACTATATACAGGTTTTACGAATAGAAAAATTTCTAATGGCAATGACGTTTAAACATACAGCTGAAATTTTCACATCAATATGGCATCCAACGAACTTAACGGAACGTTCCAAAATGATTTCTCAATCACGATCAGGCCCATGTATTTCTGGTACTTTATAGATAATGTATGCATAATGTGTATTTGAGAAGAAAATGTACACTACAAATGTTTACCTTCACACATTTTATGACAGAGGACTGAGACGACACGAACCCATTCAGAAAGACACATTCAGAAAGACACTTTTCACAGACAGTCTACCACTGTCAATGAGAACAATGGACAGTCTAGACAGTCTACCCATACACAATCTACCATTCTGTGCCTACAGGGATTTGTTTCCCAACCCAGTCAGTGATGAAGATATACACTGTCACCCATAATACGTAATTACTGTAATTACTGTGAATATGATTAAGGGGCTATTCTTCTGTGAAATGAAAATATAGGTACATAAGAGTTTCAACATGGACAGTTAAACAAACTGACCCCCTTCCCAAAAAAACCTTTTGTGCTCATGCATCAGCACAGTTAAATGGACAATGTGACAAAGCATTGACTTGTATAGTTCAGAGTTTTTGTAATAAATTATTTAAGACATTCACTCTCGTGTGTGCGGGAGGTTTACAGTAGCTCTTTAAGACCAAAAGAGGCCAAAGAAACTGGCAGCGATCTCTGTTTCAGCACAACAAATAAGACAAACAGTACTCACTCAGAAGGGAACTTTTCAGTTCTGCTCATTCTGCTGTGCAAAATATTAAAATATTTGTCTAAGGTGAATCTCCATATTAGGCATTTCTGTTTAGGAATTTTGGCTCATCCATCTCCAATTTACATACAGCAAACTTCTTCTACCATCATCCCAACCCCATCAGACATTACTAAACAAATCTATGCCCTATCAACAAGCATAAATGTCAGTGAGTCACAAGATCACGAAAAGTCTTAAAAAAAAGAAAAGAAAAAAAGCTAAGCTTGCTACACAGTAATTTTTAATGGCCAAATTTGAAAAATGTATTTTACTGATAAAACTGTTTTATAGTCCGGAGTATTACAGCCCTGTTTCCCAGCTGTCTTCTTTAGGATTATGACCACTTGAAGAAAACAAAAAATCAATAGCAAGTACTAATGTAAACTTTAAATGTTTACCCTATGATCTGTCACTGATTATAATATACATAGCTTTATCTCATTACAGATGAATGAAACCAGTTATACAAATTAGGCCCTATGCACTAAAGTGGAAAAAGAATCAAATCCACATTAACAGATACAGAAATGATGTGAGCTTGATGGAATGGAAATAATAATAATAATAATAATAATAATAATAATCCTGCTTGAATGCACTGAATAAACTGGACAGGATGTATTCATCTCCTAAAAGGCCTTATACCCTTACACATTGCATTTCCACTCCTTGCCAGTCTCTACATGGTCCCTGTGCTGTACACAGCTATCTTTATACTAATCATATTTTGTGCTCAGGAGCCTGCTCAACCTGCCTAGTTGAGTTTAGGGGAATTCTGGGTAATGAAGTTGTGAGAAATGCTTAGCAGATAGTGCAGGCGCTCTACTCTTTCGCTAGGTCTCCTTTCTTTAGAATGATCTGCCGTTGCCACGGCGCCAGCTTGGTCTCATCGTAACCTAGTGTCCGTAGTCGCTCCAGCTCTGTTTTCTCCTCGTTTTCCTTCTGCATCCTCAGCCGCTCCTCTTCTTTTCTACAGCATTTACAGAAAACATAAGCATTAGCAAACAAAATAAATGATAAACAACAAACAAAACAAATAAAAGAAAAATAGTAACTGACTCAAAGTATATATAATGACTACATGAAAGATAAGATTACAAATTCAATGTTGCAGTAAGCAACAATACATTAAACATTTCAACAATGCACAAATGAGCACTGGTGCCCATTCTGTTTTTTACATGATTGATACCCACCAAAGACAAAATATTCCAACCTGAATTGACATTCAGTTTTAAGCCCATTGCAACCTAATGATAAAGTATAAATGTGTGTTTGCCTTTCTGATCTTTAGCCCAAA
The DNA here is from genome assembly GCF_902362185.1 of Chanos chanos. Lineage (NCBI taxonomy): Eukaryota > Metazoa > Chordata > Actinopteri > Gonorynchiformes > Chanidae > Chanos > Chanos chanos. The sequence continues at coordinate 17,829,864 of NC_044503.1, forward strand.
TGACTCAAGCAAAGCTGCTTGGCCCTTTATTCTATCTCAGCGTTCATTATGTTCTACAAGTACATACAGGAACATGGGAAAAAATATTAAACTCTTTCTTACCTTTTCTGCTCCCTTTGTATTCAGAGAGAAACATAACACATTAGAGATTTGTGCATAGAAAGAATTCCATTTCATACAATGCACATTATGGTTGAATAACAAAACAAAAGAACAATAACAAACATATTTGAGGATATCCTACTGACTTCAGACATAAGATATACTCAGAGGAAAGGTTAACCTTTTTATTTTTTCCAAGACCTTGCTCCTAACTGAGCTCTGCCGATGCTGTATTTCTTTGGCTGTAATAGCTGGGTTTCAAAATGCAAATATTAGCATCCTCATAGCAGAAAACAATAGCACTCAATGAGGCCAAGATTTGGACTAGACACACTGTTTCCTTATACACACACACCATGTCATCACACATGCCATGTCCTCATACACTCCCACTGCGTCCAGCTAATGTAAGAATGTTAGAGTATCAAACCCCCCTCAGCAGAGCTGTGTTAAGGTAAGAGCTGTTTTAGTATAAGTGCCGTGTTAAGAGCTGTGTTGAGGTAAGAGCTGTGTTAAGGTAAAAGCTGCATTAAGGTCAGAGGTGTGTTAAGGTAAGAGCTGTGTTGAGAGTTGTGTTGATGTAAGAGCTGTTTAATGGTAAAAGCTGCATTAAGGTCAGAGGTGTGTTAAGGTAAGAGCTGTGTTGAGAGTTGTGTTGATGTAAGAGCTGTTTTATGGTAAAAGCTGAATTAAGGTCAGGGGTGTGTTAAGGTAAGAGCTGTGTTGAGGTAAGAGCTGTGTTAAGGTAAAAGCTGTATTAAGGTAAAAGCTGTATTAAGGTAAGAACACCACAGCGAACCATCCTTTTACAGTACAATCATTACTCGTAGGCCAAATCTTTTCCTCTGAAATGTTAGATATTTCTCTGATATGAAATCTTTTTGAATGTGCACTGCATTACAGAATTTAAAACAGTTCTTCATTAGCATGTGTAGAATTTAAACTGACAGAACTTAAATGTTTAATAAAAATATATTAAAGAGTGAAGACCACAGGAGGGAAAAGGGAAAGACACTCATGATGTCACTGTTCCTGTGTTTTTCTCACCTCTCCTCATCCAGCTTCTTCTTCATAATATCTCTCCTCCACGCCGGCATCGATGCCAGACGAGCTGCCTCCTCATCTGCCTGTTTACCACAACAAACATAAACATAAATATAAATACAGACAGAGTTCAGAACTGAACACACTCCACACAGGCAGCATTCAGTACTGAACACACCACACATAGACCGTATTCAAAACTGAACACATTCCCCATAGGCCGCATTCAAAACTGAACACACTCCACACAGACTGCATTCAAAACTGAACAAATTCCACACACACAGAACTGAACATTTTCACAAAGCACTGTAAGTGATTCAGGGGGATTTGATCAGCATGATAATAACAACAGTAAAGGAACTTTAGAGCACAGATTAGAATGACTCTCCAAAGAGTGTAAACCTCTACATCTGTAGTGTCCTCATCCTGTGCCCACACCACTGGATTTAGAACATGAACCACACAGCCCATAGGCCCTGTGTATTATGTCAAACACCATGTGCCCTCTGACCTGTGGGCAGACATTTCACACATCACAGCACTGTGTCTGAAAAGGGCACACATCTGTATGGTGGCACTTCAAAAACAAATGGCAGAGCTATAGATCTGATGGGCCAGAAAAGAGAAACCTGGTGACTGAGTTCAAACTACTACTATGTAAAATATGCAAACCATTAGAGGCAACACCACACACACACACACACATTTCAGTATGAATGTCAGATTAATATGAATGTCTTTTTTGAGTGTTAATGTAAGGTACCAGGTGTAGTGATTCTTGCTAACACTGTGTGAAACTCTATCCACTGGGTCCATTTAGACCAGAGAGAGCAGTACAGTGACCAGCCAAGCTGAGGATCTCATCTTCTCAGCAGTGCAGCTACATTACCCTAAAACTACTCTCACCCAAACCATAGTTGGCAAAGCCTCATGCATCCACGTAAGGCAATCCACCACCTCAATATTTAATGATTCCCCTGGGAATTAGGGATAGAGAGAAAAAAAAAAAATTTAGATGCCCAAGTAATGGACACTTAAATAAAGAGAGCAGTGAGTGATAGAGTTAGTCAAACAAACGTATTTGGGAAGTAATGGCCAAGTAATCACTTCATTACCTCATTTTATTGCACATGGTCAGTCAAGGTCGTAACCATGACAAATCAAAGACAAAGGATACATAATTATTATAATTACGGGGTATTCAAACACGGATCTTTAAGATTTCTCTGTATGTCAGGCTAATGTTAAAACACAGAAAAAAGACACTAATGACTAAACAAACATGTTTAAAATTCAGAGCAAATATTTGCCTGCACGCCCACACATACACCTGAACGCACGAACACTCAAACATACACACACACACTCTCACACACACACACTCTCACACACACACACACTCTCACACACACACTCTCACACACACACACTCACACACACACACTCTCACACACTCTCACACACACACAGAGCCTGAAATCAGACATTTGGTCACTATACTAGCACATAATTGTCTTTGGGCTTCTTATTCTGGGATGGTTGTCATATACAAACCACGTTTAAATTGTCTAAATGAGGGAAGTATCCTGCCTGACCTGAAATGCACTGAGTGTACAGACTATATAGGAAAAGGACATGTACACATCCAAAATGATTATGGCCTTGTTTCACATTTTCACTGTGGGTAGACATCAACAGTTGAACAGATTCTCCTTCTTCCTTATTGTGAAAACTTTAACAGAATAAACCATGCTCCACCCATCCAAAGGTCAACATGTGACATAGCCCTTAGTTAAGTAGGTCTTGACCAAGCTTTAGCAGACTCACAGGTGACAGGTAACTGCAGTAATTCACAGCATTGTACACTGACTGTTTAGCCTATCAAAATGTCTCAACCGTCAGAGTGTTAGACAGACTCTTTCTCTCAAAGGTATTTACGATTTAGGACACAGTATTCTGCTATTTAGAAAACTTCGGAGACAGTAACTTATGAACTTGTGAAATTGAAGACATAACAGTGGAAGATCTGACAAATCTCCTCACAGCCATGTTCAGTCAGATACTCAGTAAATGCAAACTTTTTATTTCACACACACACACACATGCACGCACGCACACTCACACATACATACATATATATATATATGAGCACACATCAAACAAAACATAACTTCACAAAGTTGTTTTATTGTTTTGTGCACAACTGAAAAACACTCCAAACAAAAGCGAATTTTGCAGCACAAAAAGATGTCTCCAAAACTCTGGAAATACTGCTCTATGAAATAAAAAAAGAGAAAAAATTTATACATTATCAAGAACTTTTGCACACCTTGTCATGTTTGCGGACCAACAACATAAACTGTTCTGTATATTCAAAACCATCAAAAAAGTTCAAAATCTCACTTAGCTGTACTATGTACAACTTGACAAGGCATAAAAAAAATCAGTAAATATCCAAAAGCAAAAACACTTAAACACTTAAAGATTTTACTGGGCTCAAAGATCAATAACCACAAACATATTTTAAACTTGTGCAATCCCTCTGAATGTAAATATAACACCATACTGAGTAACAAACAATGAACTGTTTAATTTAAAAGAGACTAAGTAGGAGATTAAATTGGAGATTTTTTCTTTTTCATAATTTTTTTTTTTTAATATGCTGCTGAGGCCACTGTTCTAGTGGTCTACACAGAGAGAGAGAAATTAAAGTATCCTTTCACTGTAAATACAGTAAAACACACACACAGACACACACACACACACAGTGTATGCTAAAGGTACGGATTCACACACTCATCTTTCTCACACACACACACACACACACACACACACACGCACGCACGCACGCACGCACGCACACACACACACACAAACAGTTTACTTCAGAGCCTTTCTCCTGTGGACCCAAGTTCTCTTAATGATCTCAGTCTGTCAGACCTGATGTGAGGATGGTCAGGTTTCCATTACCTCATTTCATACTTATGGATATGCCATTGCAGTTCGACTGACCTGCCGGCTTACACATTTACTTTTATGTTAAGCCTGCTTCAAAGGATATTTATATTTACCCACATGACTTACACACTTCAACACAGACCAGTACTCCATTGTTACATATCACTAGAGTCACTGTCATTTGATCAGGTAACAGGGGCATTAATACAAAGCGACCTATCAGTGGGTTGCATTAAAGAGTGTTCAATGTGACTTAACTAGTCTATTCTGAATGACAAGGTCAATGACAGAATAAAGCATGACACCATTACATTTGTATGGATCAGACCATTGACTAATCAGATATAAAGAAATCCACAACCTTGCAATCAATCAGGTAAAAAATAAAAATCTAAAAACCATGTTTACATATAGTTCTTTGTGTACCCTAGTTTGCTTGCAGACACACAGGATTGTCTTGCATTTTACAAAGAGTTCTGAAGTGGGCACCTTTTTGCATTTGTCTCACAAATCTTTCACCCGTATCATGTTGCCCTGCTTTAAATAATCTATGCACTGTAACACAGATTAATCCCTTACACAATCTCTTACACAAGAGTTTGGAATAATATGTGGTTTCAGTAGTTTCATCTTGATGTAAAACAACACAAGATATACTGCCAAACCTCATGCTGATAAGGTAAGGTAAACTAGTCTTCTGTGTTCAAGCCTATACTGCACCACATCATACCCATCATATCAAACTCTTCCTCTGCAGATGCAGTAAGATAATTCCTTCAGTAGTGTAATCAGCCACACATCCAATGTGCTTCTCCCCTTCCATTCTGATAGGAAAATCGGAGAGATCCTGGGTTTTCATTCCCAAGGCATCCTCCACAAAAACAGCAGTCTTAACTTTTATGTCCTTTATTCAAGCAATAATTCTCTCTTTTCTAGGCATGGTCATATTAACAAACAACTAACACTCAGTCAAATATCAAACAGCTCTGCTTCCTTCTCCTTCCAGAAAGCAAAGCTTCGCTCTATGTATCTAATAATCTCCTCGTTGCTGAACTCCTTCAGTTCATAGATGAGCTTTATGGAGTCCTCATTGGGCTCCACTGTCAGTGCATCTGAATCCAGCTTAAGAGGGTCTGTCTGTGTGGACTCCACTGTCACCTGCACGGGACAGTGTACAGTGTCCTCTAGAGTACCCTGTGTTATGCTGTCTGCAGTAACCTGTGTTGTGGTATCTTGTGTTGGCATAGTCATCACTGCACCGTTTTGCCCCACAGGTTCACTGCTTTGCTGCACAGTGTCTGCTGTGGTATGTTGAACCGAGTCCTTGACAACACTCTCTCCTGTGTCCTTCCCTGTGCCTTGTGTTCCCTGCTGGACAGGCTCCTTCATAGGGTTCTCTTGCACAGTGTTTCTCTCTACTCCCTGTGAGGAATTTTCCTCTATACACTGTGCTGTGCCTTGCATGTCCTTTGTTGAGCTTTGCCCAGTGTTTTGGACAGTATTGTGTGCTGGTGTAGTAGACAGGGCGGGGCTTGTCTGGAGTAGACATGGACTGGGTGGAACAATTTGGGCCTGTTCTATGAGCTCTTTATGTGCTTCAGGTGGTAGAATGTGTTGAGCTGCTTCTAGTATCCCTCCCCCCTCACCAGAGTCCCCAAAGTACTTCTGCTTGACATCTTCAAAGCCATCAGACCAATCACGCTTCCCACTCTCAATACTCTCCAACACCTCGCGGTGGAACTGACGAATCAGCTCCCAGCTGTGGCTGCCTAGTCGGTCAAACATCTCGTAGCAGAGAAGGTGCCGAAACTTTCTCTCGCTTCGAGACATGTTCATTTCCAGAAGCTGGAAGTATCCCAGCATGAAGAGATCAAGGGATAGATTCTCATAGTGAACTGGAGCACCATTGATATGTGGGAGGAAATGCTCAGGCCAGTAGATCATCTGGGCACGACTGAGTCGACGAATCTGCCGACTCGGGACTTGACTCATAATTGTCCTCCAATGGCCAAGCAGGTTACCTACCACTTGTCTCTGCTTCATGAACAGCAGGAGCTGGTCATCATCCCTCTGCAAGTCCCCATCCAACTCAGCTGGACTCTGGTTGTACTGATAGTAACAGTCGTCGAGACCAACGCCCAAAGTTCTCCCTCTGCTTGTGTACTTAGGCCTGTAGGACTCGGACATGGTATACTTCCTCCAGTGTTCGAGGAACAGAAACACGATCCTCTCTTTTCGCATCTCAATGCATTCTTGAACGTAGCTCAGGTCTGTCTGCACTTCCAAGCTCCGTGTGTGCTGGTCAGGTTGTATGACAGGCTCAATGGATAAAGACACATTTGAGTGTCCGGCCTCTGGTGAGGGGACGTCCTCAGATGCTGTGTATGTGAGAGGAGCAGAGGATGATGTTATAACAGACTCTTCCACTGCTGGAATCCCTGAGTTGTGCTCAGGAGAGGGGGCACTACCAGCAGTAGAATGAATCTCACTAGGGGAAAACAGATCATCTTCCAGAAGAGGCTCTGACAGACAACTGCACTCGCTCACCACCGGCAGAGATCTCTTACGCTTGTACACTCTGTTTGCAGTGTCGTCTGCAAACTTGGACTGGCTCTGAATCTCATAGTTGGCCTTCAGGTTCTTCACCGAGACCCCAAACTGCTTGATCTCTTTCTCTACCTCTTCTCGAGTAGAGAAGGATTGCGACCGTCCGATGTTCCCTGAGGCTGCAGTCACGGCTGATCCAGCCTGGACTGTCTTCAAGCTCTTTTGTTCCTCAAATGAGTATCCTGGAGCAATCACGTCCAGGATATCAATCTCCTTGCCACCCAGGGTTGCAAGGAGGATGGCCATACTTTTGAGCAGTGTGGAGATCTTACTGCACCAGGCAGGAAGGTCCTCTGCCTGTCCGTGGACCTGCTTTGGGTTAACAGAGAAGTGGTCTTGGTTCAGGGCAGCAGACACCGGAAGCAGTTGATGGAGTTCCCGCTCTAATTGCTCCAGCTCCTTCTCAACCTCTGTCACCTTATGCATGACCTGCAAGTTTTCAATCTGCCTCTCTATACGGATCAGGTCATCTTCTGTCATCAGTTCACCAAAAGGGCCCAGTATGGCATTGTGCACATGGGAGTAATGCCAGTCTTGTGCCTGATAGTATCCATTGGCAGCAAACTAAAGAAGGTCAGAGGACACAGAGAGGGACAAAGAGGGAAAGTAATGTCCTTCAGCCTACAGGTCCAGGGCTTTTGACACACGTTTTTTTTTTTTTCCAACTCGTCTTCACCCAATCATGTTTCAAAACTTTACATGGATTTAGTGGTGCAATGGTACTGCCTGAGACTGATGACTTGAGGAGCAATCTTCAGCAACTTGCATTTCACAGTTGCTGAGGATTAGGCAGCCTGGTTGTTACTTATTTTCAAAAGCCTTTTAAATATCTACAATATGTAACAGCTTTTTGGTGTGAATATCCAGGTCCTCACTGTTATAACTTATTCAGTAACAGGGGCTGGTTTGGTTTACTCTGTCTATGTAATATTGGACAATGTGTTGCAAACAAAATAAAATGAGACAGACTCAAGTAACCAACTGCATTCCAAAGATGTAAACATCAGTTGCAGTGTGAATGGGCCTTGCATCACACCACTGAATTCCCATGTAATAACTTTGAGATGCTATGTGCCATCACTGAGTGCTACACCATATCCTCATACACAGCTAAAAAGGTCCATTTTCCCCATGTAAAACAGCTGGGCTAGCATTAGGATGGACATAGCTGACTCAAAGTGTGCACGGCATCAAACCAAATCAGCTGCTCAGCAGAAAATTCAATCCAAAGACACAAACCACATGCACTGCACTGCTCAACATTCACTTTGATTTCCTGTTAAAACACCAACATGTGGATCCTCATTTGCTCAGAATAACGTTACGGCAGACAATCAGGGAAGACTGCATCAACATTTGACTAGATGCTCAAGAGGGAATTGGAGCGACTATTCTTAAAGAAATTACATAAGAAACCAGGAATAGGTAACCATCCTTAAAACCTTCAGAAAAACTCTCTTTCCTCAGAGTTATTCAGCGTCAAGGTCATCAGACAGCAACAAGTGTGTTTAACATCACTGATAAAGGGCTGCATATTACTCTGTCTTCCTGATTTCATGCTAAACATACAGAACATCACAGAGGTTCATCACAGCAGAACAATGGGTGAAGCAGTTCTACAGCACAATTAGTGAGAGAGTTATCGTCTGTGCAAGAGGACCTCTGGCACGGGGATCAAATTCTCTCTCCATTCCCTCTTTAGTACAGTTCAGCGTATCAGGAGAGCACAGACTGTTCTCTCCAACAGAAAACATGGCAGACATCATGTAACTAGTCCGTGCCACAGAGTTCCTCCTGGCTGAACAGAGAAGCTCACCTGTGTTTACATATGGGCTCATTTTGACAATTACTTCCTTGAAAATGTTCAGTTTGATTCGTCTGATTCAGCAGACCAACGATTTTTGCTGATTACATTCAGAAATCCAGAAGTCCTAAAACAACACTTATTTAGGAGTTAAATATTGACACATCTACCAACACTGGTGCCACCATCTATAGAGGTAAATCTACGAACATTTAAGTGCATTTTACTCATTATTTGACGAAGCAAGTCTACTCAATGTGCTTTCTCAGTCACTGAGAACCAGTGAGAGATCCCATATTAAAAACCTACTAATGTCAGATTTCCATTGCCAGTACTTTATCAGTTTTGACTTTGTCAGAAATTGAGAAATTTTGCACTACACAATTAAACACATTATAAGACAGAATTTGTCAAGATTCCATAGATGAAGAATTACAGCTTTAGACTGGTGGTGATATCTAAATACCTAATTGCACATGGACTTTAACCACCATGCACCAGCTGGGGACAGATACATCCCTCCATGTTTACACACAAGGGTCATTCCATACCAACTCACCTAGGCCCTCCAGTTCATGTCATGGATTTTCTTGAAAAATTTCATGTGAAAACTTGTATTAAATTCACGTATAGCTCTGCTCCAAATACTTTTTTAGTTATGAATTTTTGAGGCTGGCCCTCGGAACTAAATTTCATCACTTTTGCGATTCACTGTAAGCCTCACCAATTGTTTGTTTTTCACTGGACTGGGTGCAAATTTGTACTGAAGATCCAAAAAACCATAAAGATAATTTGCAACATATATTCATTTAAATAGTTGCTGCTGAATGTCAGTAATCAAATTTACAAAATACACTACCTGAACAATTTTAAAAAATTCATATCTGCACTAGTTTTCACTTGCTTGCAACCAAATTTTGATTCTGCGTAGTATTAATATAGTTCTATCACATCTAGAAGTTATTTGGTCCTGCACAATTAAATAGGATGCTATGCTATCACAAGTCTTGACTAGTGAGCGAGTCAGAAGGCTGAACAACCAGATTGAGGGATGGCTACTAACTTTAGCTTGTACTAGTCAACTATTTTGCAAAGCAAACTATGCCTATATTTCTCAAATGTAATTAAGTGTTTATGACTAATTGCATTTAATTTTCACATGTTTGAAAAAGGGATTGATGCTCTAGTATGCAATAAACCAAGCCATTGCAAGCTGTAACTTGCAAATTTCCTGAACTCAATGAAAAACAGGCTCAATAGGTATCACACAGAGATAGAAAACCTTGAAGTCAACATAGTACAAATATCAAAATATCTTAAAAGTGTGTTTTTCAGCTCCGAGGCTATATTTAGCAAGATCTAAATATAGCCTCACATCTAGAAGTTATTTGGTCCTGCATAAAAAATTGCAGGACCAAATAACTTCTAGATGTGATAGAACTATATTAATACTACGCGGAATCAAAATTTGGTTGTAATCAAGTGAAAACTAGTGGAGATATTAATTTTTGAAAATTAAAGATTCTTTGTTTGGGAAATGTATTTTGTAAATATGATTACTGACATTCAGCAACAACTATTTAAATGTATATATCTTGCAAATTATCTTTGGAGTTTTTTGGATCTTCAGTACAAACTTCCACCCAATCCAGTGAAAAATGAGCAATTGGTGAAGCTTGCAAAAAAAAAATAGCAGAAATGATTAAATTTAGCTCCAAAGGCCAAACTTCAAAAATTCATAACTAAAAAAGTATTTGGAGCAGAGCTATAGGATTTTGCAAGGTCCCATGAATTTAATAGAAGTTTTCACATAATTTCTTTCAAGAAAGTCCATGACATGAACTGGAGGGGCTAGGTGAGTTGGTATGGAATGACCCACGAAGCAACACCTGCAGAGCTAATCTGAATTTCAAAATGACCTTTTCAAACACACCAAACAACAGTCTGGTGTGGGCACAAAAAGACTGACAGATTCTAGTTCAACAACATCAGCAGTTCGAGCCTCATTCTGTACATCTGACATTTTCTTGACTTTTCAAAAATCCTCTTCACTGAGAATGTAGATGCACACACATCACACACTCAAAAATGCATTGCAGATATCCTCCATGTAGAGTCTCCAAGTCTGACGTACGGAAAACAACTAATGTTTGTTTTGTATTGAAAATGAAAGCTTTACAGGAGGATACCTGTGATGCCAAACTTCACAAGAGAATTACTTCACTTCTGTAGGAACAGCTTGGCAACAAACACTTAAGATCCACTTAGTGTTTATCTCTTTCTCAGTCTATAAATGGACATGAAAACCACAGAAAACACACACTTCTGTGCTGCCTTAGAAGTGAAATAGCCCTGCTGTTCTCAGCAAATGACTGTCAAGTCCACTCACCTTCCTCTTGTTCTCCTCTTCCTCCTGCATTTTCACTTGGAGCTTCCTCACCATCACCTGTCTCTTCCACTCTGGTATAGCTCGGCCTTGTTCGTCATGGGTAGGTACCAGGCTCTCTATGTCTACCAAACTGGACTTCCGTGTCTGGCCAGACCCCGCACTGCCATTGACGACGGAGCAGAGCTGCTCGCTGCTCTGTGAACTGGACAGGCTCCTGGACGTGGCACCACTGACTGCGCCTGGGGTCGGGGAGGTCGGGGAGGTTGGGGAGGTCGGGGAGGTGCGAGAGGTCACTGTGGTCGGCGGGGGTGATGTGGGCTTCTTTGTCTGGGCAGCACTGGCCTGTGGTGGCGATGTTGGGCGCTCCCCCTGGAAATGTACGAAAAACATAATGATAAACTGTTTTTAAAACCATCATTAAAATTACTACCAAGTTTTTCTTTTATAGAAAGCATGTGCAGGTCTCTGAGTGTTTCATTGGTCTGTCATTGATTCTGTTACTAAGGAGTGTGCTAAACACTGCTACTTCAAACAAACTGACGTCACATTCTCTGGACATGCTTCCTGGTTCGGACAAACACACGCCCCACTTAAAAAACTCACGAATAAACACTACACTAAGATTATTAAAATACCACTCAAGTCTCTTTGCTCTACAGGTGGACCTCTCACTCTCTGAAATCTCCGCAGAGTGTTGTGTTCATCCATCCAGCTATGTCTCTACTGCCTCATACATTTACTCAAACAAATAGGGACTTTCTCCTGTTAGCAGGATACTCTCAGAGAGACAGGCTATACAAGGTCAACCTTTAGGGTGTTTTTTTTTTTTGTGGGAAAGGACATATAGATGTGTGAGGTTTTAACCTCTTATGGTTTTAACCTACAGAGCTCCCGCTGTTGGAAAAGACCGTGGTGTATCCTTTACTCTGTGGTGTTGGCTTCAGACTCTTCCCGGCTTTAATTTCAGCCAGCAGCTCGGAATTGTCTCCAGTGGGGGACATCATGTTGAAGGATTTTGAGCCTGAGACAAAAACGGAGGGAAAGTGAGAAATAGAAATAGAGAGAGAGAGAGAGAGAGAGAGAGAGAGAGACTAGATGAAGAGCTGATCTGCCTTTTCTCTGATGGATATCCAAACCAGAAACAATACTAGGCGACACTGGGCTCTGTGGGGATTGCCCTTTTTTATAATCTTAAAATTAAAGTTATATCACAAATCCACAATTTAATGCTACTTTTAAATGGCACAGAGAATAAAATGCCCTAGGATTCAGAGTAAAGACAGAGCAGAGGATGTTTAATTGGAGCCATGTGATTTTAGAAACAGAGACTAAATGGGTCTTTGTTCTGGTCCATGCATGTGAGCTGTACAACAGAATGGACTGAGGTCATTGCTTTGGTGGAAATCTGCAGTATATAACATGTATGGGGAACCAACGTACAATATATATATATTTTTTTAATTATTATCCATTTTGAGGATGTAGCCATATATGAATTTATAGAAGCAAATCCTGAATACATAGATCTAACTGTAAATAAGGAAAACATTCTATCAACTTTCTCTTCAAATAAGGACTCAGTGGATTTCAGAGTGAAACAAACTGCATGCAGCTCTGTCTATGTTTATTATCATGTAAGGAATCCTATTTTCAGTTTCTCAAACTAATCTTCACTAAATGCAAGCCTGTTACAAGCTTTAATCTTCTTATGGGGAAATGGTACACTAAATGGTTTCATTCACTCTCCTTGTTTTTTTCTTTCTCTTTTTTTTAATACCTGGAACAAAAGGCACTTGTTAAGGACCATGAGGGTGACAAACATAATCCAAAAACTCAGCAGGACCACGGCCTCATTGTACAGGTATTCATGTCCCCGGTCTTACAACTAGTCATTTTTTAAAATCAATTCGTATTGTTTTAATGATTATTTATTCTAATATATTTTTAAATGAAATAAACCATATAAACCACATAACATTTCTCCACACACAGACATTAAAATACTGATGAAAAAAACTGATGTTAAAAATGAAGCCTCATACAAAAAACAAGGCAAACCTCATCTAGAAATGGACAGAGTGCATGAAAAAGCATATAAACGCAAACATTAACATAAACAGAACATAATCAGAGAAAACAATATCGAGAACTCAACAGACGCTGACAGTGCTCTAAAGTGTTACAAACATCTCTTCATGACAACAAAAATGACTAAACCCAACTCTTCTTTTTTTTCTAATCCTGTCAAATGAAATCCAGTGTAAATAAACCAGTAATATCTTACCTACTGCTAGAACTCGACTTTCCTCTGAACTCCACAGACAGTCACACTATCTGTCTTTCATAACTGTAATCAGGGTGTGTGGAAAAAAAACTGGAACAGCCTCTCTCTCTCTCCCTCTCTCGCCCCTCTCACTTTCTCTCTCCTTCTCTCACCCCTCAGAGAGAGAGAGAGAGAGAGAGAGAGAGGAGAGAGGACTATTGCTATTGTGGGACAATCACAGTTGGAGGGAATCTAAAGGGCTCAGCGGTGATTAACACTGACAGTAGATGGCTGCCAAATGAGGACTGGATTTAAGTCCACACTTTAACCATGCCACCCCTAAACCCCTTCCTTCAGCCTTCTTCTTTCTCACACTCCCTGGCTTTCACTCATCCTTCAGTCACCTCCTGTTAGCATACCTCCCTCTATCGCTTCTTCCCTCTGACACTCCGCTCTAACCTCAGAGGGATTATCAGCAGGCACCTCCGGCACTAAGGTAATCACACGCTGATAAGTGACAGACGCAATCTGTCATTCAAACCCATCCACACCACGATTTATCGACGAGCATTAACTGACTTGCTTGCTCACACTACAGTGACTTGCTTATCCAGCACATACACACATACATACATGCATACATACATACATATGTACATACTGTACATACATGCATACATAACTCGGGTCTGATCAAACGTACCTTCTACTTTCACATCCTGGGACAGCTTCATTCTGGAATTCTCTCTCAACTTCATTCTGTTCTATTCTCTCAACTGTGTGTCTGATACAGGGACAGAGCAAACTATGTCTCCACCTGACATCCACTGAGCAGTTTCACTGTGTTTGGAGGTTAGTGTATGTTAAGGGTGGGGACTGGGAAACGTAGTTTAGTAGGTTGAAAGTTTCACTCCAGTATGGTCATTATATGCACAGCTAGGAGCCTGCCCTCCACAACACACACAAACACACACACACACTGGGAAGGGACTGAAAGAGCATGCGTAGCTACTGTTTGGAACCACATATGGTCTGTGTAGCCACTTGCCAATTGTGTGCAGAGCTATTGAACATTTCATTGTGATCCATGCAGACAGCTTTGTGCCTGAGTTCGAGAGTTGAGGGAAAACAAAAGAAAAGCTTGGGGCTTCATTCATAAAAGCCACTCTGTTTTCCAACTCAAAGTGATCCGGTTACAAATTGTACACATTCGTGCAAGTCAGAAAGTGTATTTTCAACCATCCATATAGATAAAAAAAAAAGATGCATGAATTACCTTATATTTATTACATTTCATGCATTTCAAATGTTTACAGTCAGATCTACTGTAGTTTGATAAAATACAGCATAAAATATCTAGTTAAAACAATGAGAATGAAATGAAAACTGCACACAGTTATGTTACTGAATGAACCATGGGACTGCTTTTAATAAAAGACTGTCTTCTCATGCATAATATATACACATTTGATTTGATTTGCTACTGAAACACTTCAGTTTATATGTATGATCCAATCCATCAAATGTAAGCAGCAAACTCAAGCCAGGGATCCTATCATAGCCCCAGAGACTCTGAGTACTGGTCTGGTTTCCACCAGTAGTAGTCTGACTGGTGAAGCCCAACTTCTGTCTCTCTGCTCTGTCTCTTTCCTAGTAACTGAATCTAACAGGGCTCTTAGCTTAGCAGACAGACATAAAAAAAAACAAAACAACAACAACGCGAGAGGTGGAGAACAGAAAGGGGAAAAAAAGATGGATAATTTTGTTTAAGCAATGAGGTTATTGAATTTAAGCGCCTACTTACTCTTCATCTGACGGAGTGACTCTGAAGTGGGACAAACAGAGGGTGACAGATGTGTAGAGGAGAGATTCCCTCCTTTAGCACGCAGAAAGACAAGCAGAGGAAAGAGGGAAACAGAAAGTGTGTGAGACAGACAAAGAGACAGGGAGAGAAGCAGACAGGTGTTCCACAGCCACAGATGGAAAAGAAGAGGGAGGATATGATGAAGTGCTGACTGATGCTGGAGGGAGGACATGGAGATGTGTTATAGAGGGACATAGAGACCGAGACATAACCTTGGTCTCCCTACAACAGCCCTCAGCCTGGAATTACTGAATGAAAAACTCTCTTTGACTGACACTCTGTCGCAGGTTTGTCCTGCTGTCCTTCTCCAAAAAGCAGTTTCTAGAGATATTAGTAATGTATCACAGACATTACACCAACATAGTCAACCAACAGGATACAGGGGAAATGCATTTAACCAAATAATATCTCTTTGCACTCAACTCCATGAGAAAGGGAGAGAGTGCCACGGAGATGTCAGGTGGTAGAAGAGCAATTAAGTTAATTGCAGAACTCTAAACCTGCTCTGGTCGTAATGGAAGCCCCTAGACATTAATTTGTAATCAGAGCTGTCAGGCCAACTCTCATGTCGATTCAGTGAGACGTTAAAAGATTCACAAACATTAACATCGACTGTTTTTTATTACTTATTCATCCTTCTGAAAGTGTGCTTCAAAGACATGAGCCACAATGACTGCAGGTGAAGACATGCAATCCAATTTCCAGGAGTTTGTAGTAGAAGTAATCACACTTCCTCTCTGAATGACTGAAATGAGAGAAAAGTGGAGCTGGAGAGATGAGCGGTTTAAATAGAGCTCTGTTAATATGGGCCTTCACTGTGCTCCACACAGGGAATGAAGTCTCACTGATGTTGCGACCAACCTTGTTACCTGTCTCCTATTTTTCTCTGCTGGTAATATATATTCAAATATTCATAACCTAAACTGAGAATTATGGATGAAAAATGTTGTCCAAAACGTTTGAGCAGGAGAGCAGAAGATGACTTTGGGTGGGCAGACCACAGAGTCAGACAGATGTGAGGAGGAGAACATGGCTAAAAATCTCTGAAAAAGCACTGTCAGTGAGTTTACAATGAAGTTTGTAACCACGGCTGGCAGAGAGCGCGTGTTCTTGTCTATCTTCTTTTGCCACTAACCATCCGAATACATATTTTCATCCATCAGAGAGAGAGAGAGACAGCACATGAAGGTAGGAAAATAGGTGTCTACGGTACAGAACGGAGGGAGAAATATTGAGTCGAAGGAAAAAGGGAAAGAGAAAGAAGGAAATCAAAGAAAAAATAAAAGGATGATTGAAGAGAAAAACAGAGACTCACTGCTGGAGGATGAAGAGAGGCGACGTTGGTTTGTGTTGGTGGTGCTTGTAGAGTGGGGAGTGGGTGTGATCTCTGAGGGCAGAGGAGGTGGAGGAGGCGGTGTTGGGATGGGGTTGCTGGTCGGTAGAGGTGGAGGAGGTGGAGGGAGAGGTAGCTCCTCGGGGTTTCCTGTTCCATTCTCAGGACTGGGGGAACTGTCGGCTGGCTCCTCCAGCAACACAGAGCCCTGAGAGTGGGAAAAACAAATCATCGTTCTCAGTGAGGGAAAAACAAGTCATGGTTTTCTCTGATATTGAGAAAAAATCATCATCGTTCTCACTGAGGGAAAAAAACATCATCGTTTTCACTGATAGTGAGAAAAAAACATCATCTTTCTCACTGAGGGAAAAACAAATCATCGTTTTCACTGATAGTGAGAAAAAAACATAATTTTCACTGAAAAAGAAAAAAATATAATTTTCACTGAGACAGAAAAAACTCATTTTCACTGACTGTGAGAGGGCATAACTGATACCTAATCTACACTCAAGACGTTACACAAATTATAACAAACATGATAAAATGTTTCTCAGCAGATAATAATAATAATAATAATAATAAATGACATTGTTTGAATAATTTATTATTAAACCAATGCAAATATACAAAACCATGTGGCTCTAAGTCATTAAATTTCAGATCAAAGCATTTTAGGCACCAAGTTTTCTGTTAAGAGGGAGGTCAAAACCTTCCTGCGTTTCATCTCCAGTTTACCCACCATGTTCAACTGTACTACTCTTTCCCAGTGACAGTTAACCAGTAACTCATACACACAAACACACACACACACACAACGCAGTCCCTTCCCTTCACCTTTAAAACTATAGATACAAACCCACAGCTGCTCAGAGCTGCGTTTGTTTAGTGTCATGTTGAACCGTGACAGACAGGCTTTGGCTTGACCCATTAACATGTATGACCCACACTAGCAGGAATTAACACTGCCTACTCCCCCGTCCCGTGTTATATATTATATAGATATATGTATATCTTAATGACAGGAGTCCCTATTATCCTTTGGCAGCAATAACTGCTTCAATACATTGAGGAAGAGATTCACACAACTTTTGGACAGTGACTAAGGGAATTTTAATCCATTCCTGAAGCAGAACCTGTTCCAGCTCTTTCAGAGAGGATGGTGCAGGGAAGTGGCTCCTTGCTTGCTGCTCTAAAATATACCAGAGATTTCTGATTATGTTAAGATCTGATGATTGTAGGGGCCAATCCAAGTGTTCAACTTCACTGTTGTGCTCTTCATACCAGTCTTTAACGATATTAACGATGTGAATTGGTGCATTATCATCTTAAAAGATGGCACCACCGTTTGGAAAGAATGTTGGGACCACTGGGTGAATTTGGTCACCCAAACTTGACTAACACGCTTTAGAGGTAACCCCACCATGCAGTGCTAACGCAGGACCAAGAGAATTCCACGATATTGGGGCCCAAACCATCACAACATCGCCTCAATGCTTAATGGTTGGGGTCAGGCAATCGAAATCAAGGACTTCTTTTGTCTGCCTCTATACATAAATTCATCCTGAACAGGGAAAAGCGTGAAGGAGACTCGTCAGAGAGGATGACATTCTTCCACTGGTCCATTGTCCACTTCTGATGGTCTTTGCACCATTTCAGGCGTTTTCGAACATTGATGGGGGAAAGAAAAGGTTTGGCAATGGCAGCCCTTCCATGGTATCCAGCTGCACTGAGCTCTCGACGAACTGTTTTGGTTGATACTGGGTTAGCAAGATGTTGGTTTAGCTCTGCAGTCACTTTAGTAGCTGTGGTTCTGTGTTTTTTTGACACAAGCGTTTTAGTAGTCTGTTGTCACGTTCACAGAGTTTTGGCTTCCGTCTAGAGTTACGCCTCCCAGAACTAGTTTTCCCTAGTTTTTGGTATGCCATCATGACTTTAGAAACAGTTCCTCTTGATACGTTAACAACTCAGCAGTTTTTGTTACTGAAGTGCCAGCCATTCACGCTCCAACAATCAGCCCTCTTTGGAGGTCTGAAAGGTCACACATTTTGACTTAACTAATACGCAGATCTCTACAGAAATAAAAATCTTGGGTTATACATAAAGCACAGGATGTCTGCAGTTCATATACATAAGATTCCCTGGGAATCATATTAACGTCTAAACATCAGCAAATTTATAGGTCTTGAAATAACACGCGTTTCCATTATTTTGTCAAACCCCTGTATATCTTAATGATAAATGTCAGTGGGCAGCTCAGAGAGGATCAGTGTCAGTCTAATGGAATGTCTCTGACAGGCGCAGAGCACTCAGAGACATCTGGTTTAACACATGCTCCCCAATCGCTCAAATTCATTGTCTCATGGGACTAATGTTCAATGTGACAAGCACTCTCACAACTGTTGTTGAGTTAATGAAACATGACCTTTAGCCCAGCAGGCACGTGGCCCCCAAAACCACCCCCCAGCCCACCACCACATCCCTGACGCGTGCAACCCCCCCTCCATGCCCCGCCACCCCCATCCTTTACACTCCAGCTGCCTCCTCTCCAGACGTGTGCTTGCTATATCCCCTCCCCTGTAATAACAGATTGGCCTATCAATAGCACCCACTTATACACTGTGTTTTTCATGTCCCCATTACTGGGTCAGTGCCCGGGGGACGTATGTGTGACCATCTGTCTCCTCTGGAGCAGGCCAGACCCCCTGCCACGCAGCTAATGGGCTAACCCAGGATTAAAGCTAGAGGCAGCCAGTAATACCACACAGATCATATCCCGGAGCTGCTCCTCCTCCACCTCAGAGTATCATTATCTCCACATACAGGGATTTCAGAGGAAAAAAAGCACAATTTATATCTAAGTGTATGAGGGAGGTGATTTTGTGTGATTGTGTGTGTTTGAGAGTGTTTGTCTGAACTCAGTCTCCCTATTTCTGACCAGTATGTGCATGGTTTTTGCATGTGTTTTTGCATGTTTTTTTTTGTTTAGTTCCTGTGGTGTAAGCTACCTTATATTATATTTTATACATATATCGTATGTTATACACATATCTCATATATTTACAGGTATCACATTTGAGCATCAAAATAAGAAAAAAACCCCCAACAGAAATAGGATGAAGAGTTAAAAGGACTTTCTCCAGTGATCTTCAAGACATAACACTTTTTTTTAATGTGAACTACGTGCAATAAAATATGTGAAATTCTGCAACTAGTAAAATTAAGTTTGATATCAGTCACTCTAGATTTACAATTGTCCAGACACTGTCTCCAGAAAGGTTTTCTTTAAAGTTTTCAGATTTAAAATAATGGCTTTATAATAAAACACTAGCATGATTTCAGATTCTCTGTTAAAATATACTGTCAGCAGTACAGTGGATGTTGGCATAATTATCAGGATAAACTTAGCTACCCTGTCGTAATGAAATGTACCATTTCACTCTTCTCATGTCTGCTCAGATCTGTGCAAAGGAAACTCCTAATGCCATTTACTGCATGGCTGTTTGAGGTTTTTTTCTTTGTTGTATTTAGGCTGAATAAGCACAATAGAGAGTGTGCATCTGAGTCCTGTTTGGAGAATGGAGAATGGTTCCTATACAATTGACAAACAAAAGCTAAATGCCTGACTAGTTAGAGTTACGCAACCCAACGACAAAAGGGCGAGTAAACAGCCTTGCGTGTTTGTCTAATGGCCTCACAGACAGAGGCAGTGAGGCACAGTGCGACTGGCAGCTCCGGCCTCCGACGGGCCTAACTGTGTTGAAATGCGGCAGGTGAGTGTATAAAGCCAGACTGATTTGGGACAGACAGCTGGCACTCACCTCCACACGCACAGGAAACGGGCATGTTCACATGACCCTTGCCCAGCATTGGCTGGCTGTCTTTGAACTGCCAGTCTGGTTGTTTATTCTCCATAGTTTCCTCTGTATGTTACCTGTTACCATGATCCCTGATTTACTTTGACCATATTGTGATACGTATTGGACAACAGACACATCGTTCATGTCATCTAAGCTGGCAGTGCTACTCTGGGGCTTACCAGCTCTCCTTTCACAATCACTGAAATTAGTTTTAAAGTATCTGAAAAATGATTGGCATCTTAAAATGTTTTTTGAGACATGATGTCAGGTTTAGCAGCATCACATTTGGTTCACACAGCAATGCGTTTTTCCTCAGTCACTTTCATGACTGTTCTCTATGACACACAGCTGGTTTACCTCTTCACTGGGTGCCATGGTTCTGCCTGGTCGCTGGTCGGTTACGTCCGTCCCCAGGGTCTTGTAGTAGTCTCCAGTGCTGGGCTGTTTGCTGAAACTGCGGGACTTCCTGTTTGAATCAACCCGTCGAAGTTTGTCAGAGTTCTCTCCAGCACTTGGCTGTTCCAGGGAAGGAAAACACAAATGTGTTAAGAAAAGAAACCTGGATGTAAACTAAGCCTTCAGTGAAGATTTATAAAAGCAACATGAGTTAGGATCGAACCAGTGAAGTTCATATGATTCAAGGGAAGAGCACAGGACAGGAAGGAGATGATTGGCTCCAAACTCCTGTGTCAAGCCTCATAAATATGATCACAGTAGAGTAAACTGTGTAAAGTTCCTTATTTAAATGGAAATAAAAACAACAAATCCAGCTCCCCTTTTTGAAAATGAAGTACAATATCAAAGCACACAAAAAGCACTAAACAAAACAACACATTTAGAGTCTGATATAAAATATTTCAAACAAACACACCCTACTCTACTCCTGCTGCACTGCATGTGTAATCAGTTTAAATAAAAATTTATTTATCAGAGAATTTTCCCAGATATGGTGACGTAACACTCTGAGCTACTCTTTCACAAAGCATCTTATGACCACAGTGCAGATTTTCTCAGAGTGACAGAATAAAACAAAAGGGCTTTTCATGGCCTCTTGGCTCAGTCTTAGCATGACATCTAAGCTGGTCAGTATTAGAGTGAGAGTGCACACACACACACACACACACACACACACACACAGGGCCTTTAGTAGGGTTTGGGTGAGGTCTCACGTGATCCTGTGTGTTTGATGTTTCTGTAATACTGCACTTCTTATAGATCAAACTCTGACTCTTCACCTCAAACTCTCAGACCTGTCAATCAACGAAGAACCCATAAGACACAGACTGAGGGAAACATGGGGGAGGATGATGAAATTGGACTGGTAAATCTAGTGGAAACAGTTGCACACCTCACACCCATCAGATCTCAGAGCTATGGTTCTGCCCTGGAGGCTTTAAAAAGGCCATTTATTTATTATGCATCACAGTGTGGAACAGGAAGTTTATTTGAAAACACCTGTGCTGAATGACTCATCAGCAACAGTTTCCAAAATTCTCAGACAGAGAGATAAAAGTGTTAGTACTAACTCCCTGAAGATTTCCATTTGTTCACAGAAAAAACAAACACGTATGGGTGCTTTTCCTGATCTTGGCAGATTTTCCTAATGCAAAAAACATTATTTGCATAGTGATCGCCACCTGTGCAATCCAACAAAAAACCCACTTGCATCAAGCCCTTTTTTGGCAGTTTTGATGTGTGTGTGTGTGTGTGTTTTTTAAATGTCTGTTTCTATGATGTCATCTTGACATGGCAGACTGCAGGGAGCTTTCCATTGGCAACGAGTTCTGGGCACTGCAATGGACTATGACTATATCACAGCGCTGAGCAAACAGACTGAATAAAAGTCAGGTCACACAAAAGCCATAAAATGTCAGTGCAGTGTAGTGTGCTGTATGGTGTGCAGTGTTCCTGTAAGTGTGTGTTTGTGTGAGATTGCCCTGCTGACTGATCGCCTTTGTGAGAATGCCTTAGCCCCTTTACAGCCACTGTAATATAATCTGACCTCAGCCCCCACAGCTGAACAGTCTGTCACAGCACAGGGCAAAATCGCTGGGTCACAGGACACCCCCCTCCTCTCCCAAAACACACAGTTATGCCTCTCTCAAACACACACACACACATACACACACACACTCTTACCAGTCAAATCTATTCCCATTTACATCGTTATGTGGTCATCCATTAGTTTTACTGATTATCCGTCAGTTTTTCTATGATTCACGCAGACTGATGAACCGATTGGAGAGTTGGAATGAAAGTGCCGTGTGCGAACAGTGTGGGGACACATGTGTCTAATAAGTCATTATATCCTAATCTCTGTTCACACCGCTACTGCAGGGCCATCTTCTGCGAGTGAGTGACTTTACAATTCAAAACACCAAACTCAATCCTCCAAACACATTTCTTAAATGAAGCGTAAAGACACTGTGTGGGACGTCTTTCCTGTAAGAATGGTCAACATCAAATCTAGTGTATCACCTCTTATCCGCAGAAATGACTGTGACATGGTTAAAAAGAGAAAAAGAGAACCTATCCAGTATTTGATGACAGATGAAATAGGTAACCTACCTAGTGTTTGACAAAAGTGAAAATACCGATTCATCTCAAGGTTAGATGAAAGAGAGCATACAGATCCTTACTCAAGGTTAGACACAACAAATATCTCGATAAGCCCTGCAAAGAAATACCTTTAACCTGCAAATGGAGATTTATGACACAAATAATCCACCTCTGGCTGTACTTCATTCCTAAACATGAGAAACATGACTAAACCAGCCTCAACACCACTGTAAACCAAAAGCAGAGCTTTTAAAAAAAAATGACAACAGTCAAATATTAAAAGTTGTTCTGTTTCACCGTAATATCTCACCCTGTTGAGTGTCTCCCTGTCTCCCTGTCTGTTGTTTCTGTCAGATCCCAAAAGCTGAGTAGGAGAGCTACGGTGAGGAGGTCCAGGCAACTGTCACCAGATCCTCATTCAACTGTCTATGCGACTCCTCACCTGGCCCTAGCCTTACCCTGCCCCCCCCTCCTTCATTAACGGAGCACACCTATCGTCTCTCAGCTCGCTGACATCACCGCCTGCCGCTGGACCAACCCCTGCACAGGCTGGCCGCTCTTAGGCAAATTCATCAGGCAACAGGCATGGCTGCCCAGGATCAAATCCGCTCTGGCTTCAATTCTGCATTATCCACAGTGGCCAGTGTGATTATTTATGAATGGACCAGGTCCTTCATTGCTCAGTTACATGCTCTGAAACGCTGCAGCTGAATGGGGGAAACAAAGGGAAGTCTATGGCAGTAATGTGCAGGTATGAGAGCCAGGCCGGCATGGAGATTACGTACAAGGACAAAACAACACTCATAGTTTACATAGGGACCATTTACATACAGCACACACAGGTTCATAATCTTCTACAAAGCAGTCTTCAGTCCTCATATCAGTTATGAAAATAAACAAATAAACTGTCCGTCAATAAATAGGTGTATTTATTTCATATATATATATATATATATACATATATATATATATATATATATATATACACACACACACACACTTGTTATAGAAATGTTTTTACAATGTAAAATGAAAACTGCATTTTTAAATCTTGTTAAATATTACGTACGTCTGCTCTTCTCAGGAGCTCTGAAAAAAACAAACGTTGACACATGTTGAAACTGTCTACTTCAAACTGATGAGAAGTGTAAAGCCAGAGAAAAGGAAAGAAAACCCTTCTAAGACATGTGCACTAGTGTACGGTTACTCTGGGCTCTTACGTTTCTATGGTGAACATGGCAGATTGTTTTTCCTCGAGAACAAAGATCATTGTTCCAGCGCTTTCTCCTCCTCCATATCACAACTAATTAAAGATTGTGTATGTGTGTTTGTGTGTGCGCATGCAAATGTGTGAGTGTGTGCGCGCGTGTTTGTGTGTGTGGCTTGTGCGTGTGTGTCAGAGTGTGTATGTGTGTGTGTGTGCGCGTGTGCATGTGTATGTGTGTGTGTGTGTGTGTGTGTGTGTGTGTGTGTGTGAGAGTGAGCAAGAGAGAGAGAGTGTGTTTTTTTTTGTATAATGCCTGCCCCTCAGGGCAGTGCAATGTTCAATAGTTAATGAGGGCGAGGCAGAGGCCCTTCACCTGGGAACAGGTGATACTAATTGATGAGCTAATTAAAACCCCACCTCCAGTCATGAAAAAAATGTCTCATAGGAACCAATGGGACTACAGCATGTGCAGTTGTTTAGTGTCTTAAAGTCCCCCACACACAGGGTATACAGAGACACGACAGTATGGAAGAAAATGCTCATTTAGTGGAAACCAGCAGTTTAGAAAATCAGTAACTGGTTTTTAATGGTTTGGGTTTCCTGTTATTTGATCAAGCAGACAGAGGCTTCCTGCTATACAAAAAGCTGAAGGTCCCAAGACTTGACAATACTAAGGAAATGTTTAACAGTCTAATGTAATGACAAGTGGGGATGTTTAAGGTCTACAGGGGGATGCAGAGATACATGGGCAGGCAGGGTTTTTCCTAATAGGTTAATTAACTGCACAGAGGCCACTCCACTGTCGGCTGACGGGATCAGTGGTTCTCTGCAGGGGCATCGGTTTGCCACCACTTTCTGGTGTTTGACTGTCTTGGGAACAGCACTAGGTTTGACCTGGCAGGGGTAAAGCAATGGAACAGGGTGAGTGGTGTGAGTTGACACTAAAATGAGTGAAAGGAGTAGCAGATACAATAAAAGACACAAAAGAATTACCTGGTTTTACCAGCGGACTCACTGAGTCTTATGGTTAAGCAGTTATAGTCTAAATGTGTCTAACATGAGACCATAATGGTTTGAGAGCAAGATTTTATAACCTAGCACAAGAGCAACTACATGTAAATCCACTGCCCTAGCACAGGAGAGCTGTGCTTGTTTGATTATATATTAAAATTCCTTGGCGTTGGTTTAACATTGTCTGGTTGTATGATTTAACAAATGCGCATAAACCCAGCAAGTCACGGGGAATAAGACATCTTTCTGAAGAAAATAACAGTGTGCCAGTTTACCTTTGGACTAAATAACTGTCTCATAGGGTTGTGGGGGATTTTCTCCTGATTTTTTGCATAAAGCTCGTCGAGCTCCACTCTCCCCACAAAGCAGCATTATGGAACTCACGTGGGTCACTGAGGTTTTGCTCTAATTTTGTGGCACAACTAATCCAGAATATTCAGCTGGATTTGAGGCAAACACACTGTTCTCTTGAAACCACTCACAGAAAATCTTCACTTTGAGACAAGAGGTGTCATCGCAAAAATCATCTGGGCCACTCAAAACATCTGTGTATAATTTACTTCACACACACACACACACACACACACACAGCTGAGTTTGGCTAAAGAACGCTGTGTGTGGATCCACGCTTATGAGGCTGGTGCATTCCCAGACTCAGTTATGAGAAGAGCTTCTGCTTAGCTGACAGCTTAATTAGTACAATTAACAGTGGACTCATCACTCAGGTCACCAGAGAGCCCACTGGGATGGGTGGACATCGTAATGGAAAAACTCATTAATGCACACGTACAATGGAAGCACTGTGTCTGTGTGTGTATCCTAATTCATTGTGTGAGTTTGTGGGTCTCAGTGCTAGGGTCCAGCATTGTCTAACTGTAGCGATGAGGTGACTGAAGCGTTTTAGATTTCTGAGGGTCTTGTTCAGCGTCTGTCTGCTTCACTGATTTTGCAGAGGCTTCTACTGGAGTGTCTGTAGTGTACAGTGCTGGTGTACTGGTTTTGTGGTGCAGTGACTGGTTTAATGAGGACTGTTGGGGTTGCTATGAAAACTCTATCCCAGCACTGTGCCATCCACTGAGCCTCTCCAGTCAACAGCAACACTGGGACCAATCCACCTACTCATATATCCCAACATCATTTCAAAAAGAACAGTTTGTCTCTGCCACATCCATTAGAGATAATTAGATTATTAAATCTGCAATGAACTACTTTAGATACCTCTGGCGAGAGAAAAAATATTGGAAAAATATAAATAAAGGAAAAATATTGGTTCTCTCACATAGTTACCACTCAGAATATTGTTAATGAGCAGCAAACACAGTAGCACTTCTAACTCATTCACTGTTGTTTTCCTGGTATGTAACGCAGATAACCATTTTTAGTCATTTTATGTTGTGGGGGAGAGGTTTTCTACATGTTCCTAGTTCACTCTCCACGCTCCCCATCTGGGTTAATCTGTGTAAGGAATTCAAGAAATACACATTTTATTGTAACAGCAACATGTTACTGATGGGATCTAATCTGGGTAAACAGACTAACAGAAATGGCCTGTTCACCCACTGGAGCACAGGGTAGAGATATGGACAACCATGCTGTTCAACTGTAAGACATTGTCATTACCCACTGTGGTCAAACCACATCAAGTCTTTCATGCTTGGAGACATTTCAGTTTATTTTACAGCATTTTCTGGGATTAAAATTTCACTGTAATCCAGATTCATTAAATTCATACCTCTTTCTTCAGTCCCTCGTTCTCCACGTGACGTAAATTACTCTTCACCTTCAGATACATCTCAGCGGATGGCTGCTCCTCAGGTGGTTTGGGAGGAGTGTAGGAGGGTGGAGGTGGGGGTACGCTGGAGGAGCCAGGGAGAGGAGGTGGAGGGGGAGGTGGGAAAGTAGGATGGGGAGGGGGATGACCAGGCTCCTCCTTCTTTTGAGCTCCATCCCCTGTGTCAGGGTTCAGCATATCCATGTAGGTCTGCATATCAGTGATGGCCGTCTCTGAACCGCCTATGACACAGCAAAGGTTACTATGAGCCAATCAGATAAGCAGCCAATCAGACAATCAGCCAATCAGATAAGCAGCCAAGCAGCCAATCAACTGATTGGCCAGTCATTCAGGAGCCAGTTCATGACCACTCATAAGACAAATGGTAATAACAGAGAATGTTTGAAAAGCTGTAAAATGCTGCAGTTATACCATGTACTCTACGTTTCCTGGGTATATGTCATTAAACGTTTCCGTTCCCATCTCCTGTAAAATCATCATCAAACCCTGTGCTTATTTTTCATTAGCCTGCATACACAACCACCAATCATAACATGGTTAAGCGATGAAACAACAGAATAAAACAGTTTTCAGTTTGTTTGTCTGTTTATGCAGAGAGGCATATCACAGCAGATCAAGTGATGTAGTGATGGGTTTTGACACATGGTTGGTTTAGAAAACACGTCTTCAAAAATCAAGATTTCTCCCCTAATTTTGCCTCCCAATTTGGAATGGTCCATTACCCCAATCTCTCAAGTCCCCCACCCGGAACCCTGACTTCTTATTCCCCCTGATAAAGTCATGGGTGGCACCAGACACTCATTCCTCAATACTATGACTCGCGTAGTGCCATCAAACTGTGCATGTTATTCACTTAACTCTACCTGCTGATGTAGGTGCCTGGTCACCAGTGACCCCACCCGTGAGTGACAACCAGGGACTGACTCACCATCAAAACAGGACATAACCCACTGAGCCCTTCTGGATCTCCTCATCACAGAATTCAAATCTGGCACAGAAAACTCTGATTTCAATTTTCGCTTTCTCATTTTTCACAAAAAATCTACACAGTCAGTAAAAGTCAAATATCAGTAAATCCACATAGCTGTCAGTGAGGAGGCACTGCCCCACTACAGATTTGTGTCAAATTTTAACGACATGAAAACATTCCCAAAATCTAGATTAAAAGCCTTCGAATAGGTTCTGAGTGGAATGCTGCTGATATCAAGATGAAATGTAAATCTCCACCAAAGGGCATCTTGAATAACATGCTGTCTTTCACACTCCGTACACTGGAGGGCAGCACTGGTGCAGCACGAGTCTCATAGCAACACCATGGCAACAGTAACACAGCTTGTCTTCCACCTCACTAAGCAGAAGTTTTTTCCCACAAATGCCCTGACAAAAACACACCCATGCTGCATTACACAACCCAAATGCCCTGCTGAGGGCCCAGGGCCTGCTGTCACTTCTGGTTTGAAGATTGTATTGAAAACATGCAGGAATGCAGCTACTTCGTGTGAGAGCATTGTAGTGAAGGAGCTTTCTGAGGCATCTCCAAAACACTTTCCAAACATGAATCAGTGAATGCCTCTGAGACTGAACACTGCAACCGTGTTTGCAAACGGAAAAATTCCGCCTGAAGACAAACCTACGCAACTATAGATAAACAGAATATGCAAATATGAAACTGTAGAGGGACCCCCTTCAGCCGTCTGGACCCACAGAACCTGTTGATCTACAGAACCTGTGGTATATCTGGTATTTTTGTCCTGCATCTCTGTCACAGCTATACAAATCACATTTAAATTCAGAAATACATTTAACACAGGCTTACCGTGAGGGGATCTGCTGTAGCAGTGTTTGTGTGTGTGTAAGCACAGCTTAGCACTCTGAAGTGTTCTTTCACTGTGTACGTGTGTGTGTGTACATGTGCAAAAGAAAGAAACACAGAGCGTTTATGTTTAAGCCTTACTTAAGGTCTCTGGGCTGGTTCGCTCTCTCAGCCTCTCTCCTGGGGTAAAAGTTCACGGAGACAGAGATGCCATGTGTATGAGAGCAGTACTAAAGCAAACACACCTGTGTATGCACACCTAGGAATCTCTGAAACTGAAATTATATGAATAAAGGTTTTCTGACTACTGAAACTATCTGTGTCAATAAGATTGTGTGCGCGCACACACACACGTGTGTGTGTGTGTGTGTGTGTGTGTGTGGTATAGTACTGACCAGCAGGAGTTCGTGAAGGTGGGGAAGTACTCCTCTTCTCTCCTGTGCTGGACTGACTGGAGCTGGCTGAGTCATAGTTGGACAGAGAGCTGGATGGAGAGCCCAGGTCGAAGCGTGCAGGTTGGGCAGAGCTGGACATGGTGGCGTTGGGAGAAGACAGGCCGGAATCGGGCTGTTTGTACTCCAGGTCTGCAGACGGGTCACGGGACAACACACGATGCTCCACACTCTACGACCCAAACAGGAGACAGCTCTCAGATGGTACAGTTCACTTCAGTAAAATCACTGGTTAATGCATACCATTGTATACTGGATTTCCCCAGTGCTTGAGGGTTGTTCAGTGACATTAAAAATGCCTGGCAATGCTAAGTTAGTCCAAGTCTGGAGGAAAATTCACTGTAACGTAGCTTTGCCTCTCCATACGATTATGAGAATTTGTGGCTAATACCTTTGACAATAAGCCACCTATTCTTTCCCAAAAACTTATTTCAATTCTTTAACTGAATTTCAGCATCTGAACTAAATTTGAACTCATTTGCCAAAATGCATTAAGTTTGGTAATCTACAGACGTACTGGTACCAGCTGCTGTCTGCTGTCACCTTGTGTGGCTGTGCGTTTAAAAGCAGGGCCTCCGCCTTACAGAATGTTCATTATAGATGTTAATGAGGCAGATACAGCCTATCAGCTCTGTGGAGCCTGTCTTGACTGGGCATTGCAGCCAAAGTCTGTCTGTCATGGTTCAACATGACACTAAACAAACGCAGCTCTGAGCAGCTGTGGGTTTGTATCTATAGTTTTAAAGGTGAAGGGAAGGGACTGTGTTGTATGTGTGTGTGTGTGTTGGAGAACAGTAATGTGGTTGTGTGTGTATGTTTCTAACCATGTTCTCCACTGTGCGCAGGTACTTAGCACACTGCGGGTGCCCGTTATACTCAGCCAGATCTGCGGCAGAGAAACCGTCCTGATCACGGATTCCTAGATCCACACCATTAACCACCAGAATCTGACAACACTGCAGCGAGAGGGAGAGAGAGATCTTTCATTTCACTGCAGTTCAATGAACACATACACACACTGAAGTTTAGTGACTCAGTCCAAAATAAAAACTATATATAATCACATAATAAGTATGTGAACATAATCTATATGTGATCAATTTCGAAACTGCATATTTACACACAGATTAACGATACCAGCCAGAGAGTTACAACACACAGCCAACACACGACAGGTTTTATACACAGGCGCTGTGTCTGAAACCACTCACTACTCACTATATATCGGGTGCTATACAGTGAGGCCGCCATTTTGTAGTCCTGTCCGAATGTGTAGTGAGAATTGTTATACCCTAAACAGTTCACTCAAAGTATCCCACAATGCATTGTGAAAAGTAGGGTACAACCAATGTACCCTATATCAATTGACTAAGACCATCATGCATTGCAGCCTGTCTCGTGAAAGTGGGCAAGTCTTTACAGACCAATCAGATGCAGATGTTCTGGTGTTTGTTTATGTGACAGAGATAAAACATTACGAATATCCGGCACATGACTGTGTAGCAGCGTGACATCCAAATAGTGTCTGAAATGTACCAACAGCTGTCTTCCTGCATCCCCTAGTGAGTGCTCTGTGCACCAAACACTATATAGTGAGTAGGGAGTATGAGTAGAGAGCGATTTCAGACACAGCGAGGGTCTTCTCTTGTCGTGGCTAAGAATGAGTGAAGAGTCCATTCCAGATTATGTCCACAGATTGGGATTAGACTGTAAATGTTTAAGAAACACAGTGCCATATTTTCATTCATATCTAACACACACTGGCTAGTAAGGGAGGATACTGAGAGCTGCGGTATTTTATATATTTTTTGTTTTAATAAACACAGCTTTAAATATGTTTTATGAACCATCTTTAGGATTGTGTATTGGGCAGTACTCTTTATGTATCTAATTTAAACCAGTAACTCTTCACATAGATTATTAACCCACTGTGTTCAAGAATCAAACCTAAGATCCCCCCAAAAGCTATGCTACTTTCATAACCCGCGAGACACATTTTTTCAGTCTCACTCAGGTAATGTCTTGATATCCAGTAACAGTTAAAGAATCAGCTGATACCCACTGCGGGAGTTCTCTTGTCATCAAACTCTTTCCAAAATGACTCCTCAACAGAAGAACCTCCCTTATCTTATCTAAGAGCTGTTCTAAAAAACAGAGTCAGAGTAAGGACAATAGGAAAAGGGAGGACTTTCCTAACAGCTGCCATTCACTCAGCCTCTGGAGAAAGAGAGACAAAACAAGCCTCTACTTTTCTCTCTTCAGACCACTCATCTCACTGGAGTAACTTCACTGTGGGGTGGCATGGCCCTGTTGTTTAGTTCCATATCATTCTTCAATTACTGTCTCACTCTGCAGTCCGACTGACAACTTATGACCTGCTATTGATGGGAAAACACTATACAGAGAACCATTACGGATTTGCTGATCGTACGGCTCAGACCAGGGTTAAAAAGGAGTCAGCACTGGACAGTACAAAACAGTCCTAGAACCTCGTTCCAGTAAATTCACCTCTGTTTGATTAATTACTCCTGTGGCAGTAAGTCAGACACTTAATTCAGCTAGGAACACTTATACATTTCCCCCCACAGGGCATAAGGCATAGATATGCAGGATCTCTCCAACTCTCAGGACAGAGAGACAAAGAAAGAGTGTTACACTATGTAACAATACACTATGTAACATTACACTGATAATATCACGAATACAGCTACGCCTGGCGCAGCTAATGAAGCTTCATTTGGACAGTGAAAATGAGGCCTAGAGAAAACATCTCCTCCAATGACTCATTAAACTCAATAACATCATGTTCCACTGTATGCACAGGCCATAAACACTGACAGCGCCAACTTACTCTGACACCTGAGGCCTTCAACATGCTTCAAAGATTATAGATGCACAAAACATTTAGAAATTTCACATGTCCTGACTGCATTCGTACCATGAAGAACTCCATTCAGCCACATATCAAGAAATCTTTTCTGGATCCATCTGCATTGTTTTCTCAGGAATCTGGGATTGGTTTGTGCGGTAGACTGCAATCCAAACCCACCTCTAGTTCTCCATTTTCTGCTGCATCGTGGAGAGGGGTCCCGCCCCAGCTGTCAGTCACAATCTCACCCCCGTGGAGGAGAAGCCAGCTGAGAACTTTGGCATGACCACGGCTGGCAGCGAAGTGCATGGCCGTGGCACCATCGCTGTCTCTGTCTGCCAGACTGACTTCTGTAAAACTCATCTGTGGGCCAAACAAAAAGAGCACTGGTCAGCAGGGTACAGCACCTGCAAATATGTTACTCACGGAAATATTAAGTATGGAACTAACAGGGCAACATTCATCTACTGAAGCCTGACTGTTAGACTAAACTAAAAAACAACCAGAGAAACTGGAGTGTCGTGCCATGTGGTCCCATCTCAGCTTTGTCACACTCGCTCATTATGACACTATCTAAGCTGTATATTAAAGGCTGTAGAAATGGGATGGTAGGAAAAGTAATAGCAATTCATGCTGAGGCTTTGAAGCTTTTGATGGAAAAATTTTGACGACAATAGTAGCAAAGATGATCATTACTAAAGATTATTTTTGCCCACAAAGACGTGGTTTGTAATTGACCCTGAAATTGTCATTTTATGCCTCCAAATACGTTACATGGAGCGGAAAAACAAGCATTAGATTAAACAGAGTATTCAACCCATGGCCTGGAATGATACAAAATCAGACTGAAATCATGTGTCGTGTGTCCAGCTATGATGGAGCGGTATCATTCAAGCCATGACTTATTTGATCCTCTTTAGGGCAGGGGAGAACCCTGCTGGTGGGTCATGGAGAGAGAACCTGCTGGTGGGTCATGGAGGGAGAACCCTGCTGGTGGGTCATGGAGGGAGAACCCTGCTGGTGGGTCATGGAGGGGAGAACTCTGCTGGTGGGTCATGGAGGGAGAACCCTGCTGGTGGGTCATGGAGAGAGAACCTGCTGGTGGGTCATGGAGAGAGAACCTGCTGGTGGGTCATGGAGAGAGAACTCTGCTGGTGGGTCATGGAGGGGAGAACCCTGCTGGTGGGTCATGGAAGGGAGAACCTGCTGGTGGGTCATGGAGAGAGAACCTGCTGGTGGGTCATGGAGGGAGAACCCTGCTGGTGGGTCATGGAGGGAGAACCCTGCTGGTGGGTCATGGAGGGAGAACCCTGCTGGTGGGTCATGGAGGGGAGAACTCTGCTGGTGGGTCATGGAGGGAGAACCCTGCTGGTGGGTCATGGAGGGAGAACTCTGCTGGTGGGTCATGGAGGGGAGAACTCTGCTGGTGGGTCATGGAGGGAGAACCCTGCTGGTGGGTCATGGAGGGGAGAACCCTGCTGGTGGGTCATGGAGGGGAGAACTCTGCTGGTGGGTCATGGAGGGAGAACCCTGCTGGTGGGTCATGGAGGGAGAACCCTGCTGGTGGGTCATGGAGAGAGAACCCTGCTGGTGGGTCATGGAGGGGAGAACTCTGCTGGTGGGTCATGGAGGGAGAACCTGCTGGTGGGTCATGGAGAGAGAACCTGCTGGTGGGTCATGGAGAGAGAACCTGCGGGTGGGTCATGGAGGGAGAACCTGCTGGTGGGTCATGGAGAGAGAACCTGCTGGTGGGTCATGGAGGGAGAACCCTGCTGGTGGGTCATGGAGGGAGAACCCTGCTGGTGGGTCATGGAGAGAGAACCTGCTGGTGGGTCATGGAGTTGTGGATGATGTGTGTGAGGTAGCAGAGGCAGAAGTAGCAACTTTGGTGGGATTTCTTTGAATCAGAAAATGATGCATTACATGTTTTTTAAGCAACAACTCTATCAACTGTGAAATGGCCAAAATAACAGAATTGGAGATGATACTGACAAAGCTTCTTTCTGAACTTTGTAAATTACTTTGTGTAAAGTCATAACCTTAAACCACAGAGCAGTGAGCAGCTTTATGCTGTCCACCAGTTTTGTTTGATTGAAATAGCAAATTGTGAGAAAAGGAGAAATAGTTATGCTGAACAACAAACACATTTTTTAATGAATTCTTCAGGGGGATTGGTATAAGGCAGGGTAAAAAAAAATCATATGAATTGCTTGCCTTCATTCTTGCGGGGCAGAGTAAAAATTTGGGCATGAGGCAATGCGAAACCAAAGGAGCACAACTGGCCGTGCTTCCTTAGGTGGGTGTTTTGACCAGGATGTAACTCTCAGGCTATTGGTCTGGTGGATTTGTGGTTGTGTGGTCGAGTTCAGAAATTGAGGTGTTCATCATATACTGAAAAGTTTATTTTTTATTATTGGAAATCATATAATTTGTTTATACATTACTGAACATTATTTTTACAGATTAAAATGGTAGGTACTGTAAGCAAACCCACAATAACTCTTGTCAGTAAGTAAACACTGAATGTGAACATGCATTGAACAATACACTGCGACACTGCAGCACATAAACACACACTCATGTAAAGTTACCGTTATCAATAGCTATCATAACATGTAGAGTAGCTGTATACGCTGGTTGCCTACAGTGTTGCCAGATGTATGATAATTATCGTATGTCAAAAAGTCGTTCGCCTCAATAAATGTTTTTTGAAATGACACATTTACGCCTATTTGTTCTCTAGGTTATATGGTTACTTTGATGAGTTGTCTTGCGCTACTGACAGATGAAAGCAGAAAAATTGCTGACAGCCGAGTTTGAGCGTTGTTCCCCTGTAGTAGTACGTCATCCAGTCTCACAATTGAAAGAAGGGCCGTGATTGGCAATGTCTAATGGCGTCCCAAGGTGTGATTGGCTTACATCCCATCTCACATTGGATACCATGACTGGATGATGAGATTGGAGCTTAAACATACTAAAGTAAACATACTCTGCTGGTTCAGCTCTGTTTAGGCACTTTTGGACCAAGGAACTTTTTCATAGTTCTTAGAACTGTTGGAGGAAGTAACCCCATTTTTGTGTGTCCACACTGCAGGAACTGAGGACAACCATAGTTCTTAGAACGCCGTTTTGAGGGAGTTTTTTAGCTCCTACTCTCCCAGCACAAGAGGAATGATGACTGACGTAAGTGTATGGTGACTGGTCCAGACATAAGTGTACTACAATGCGTATTGCAACCGCCATTTCTAAAAGTCCTTGTAAAATGTTAGCTGTGTAAACAACAGCTCTTGCCATTAAAAAATGGAGGAAAAAAAGACAAATGGACCGACAGTGAAGTCGCTATACCAACAGTCGGCCAGCTTACGTCACTTCCTACTGGCAGTGCAGATGCAAACAGAAAAAAAGCCCTTGAAAGTATGTAGTTCTCAGGGGAGCTCTCCAGTGGGTAGTTCCGTTCAACGAGTCCCTAGAACTGTTTGGTCTGAAAGCACCTCTTGAGCGTTACAAGGTCAGTAGACCTGGATCTGAAAGCTAATCACTGCTCAACCTAGAGGGAGCAATGCTCCTGGACCCAGATTTCACCTGTGTAGGTAGGCTGCTTTAGTTCATTAACATTCTTTCTACATATTTACAAAGAGACAAGAATTGCAGGCAGTGTTGCTTAAACTAAAACCAGCCAACATTTCTCACTGTAGCTGATTTTTAATAAATAAAGTTTCAGTCAGTACAAGCACTAGTTCTAGCTCTTCACTCTGCTCTCTGTTACTTCCCATTTCACCAGATGACTATGCCGATAAATCATGACTTGATCACAGAAAGAAGCTTCCAGTAAGCCCCTGACCTTTGCGAAGCATTAGTTTTAATCAGAGGTCATTCGGTGTCAGGTGCCTTGGCGATTGAGTGCTTGTGACGTGATACTGACATGCATAGTTATACACGTAGGATACAGACGTCATGGCAAAAAAAAAAAAAAAAAAAAATTAACTTTTAAAAATCAACCTCTTGCCTTCGTTTCACTCACCAGCCAAACAATGACTGTGTTATGTCCCATCTGGGCAGCAGCATGAAGAGGAGTCATCCCGTCATTGGCTCTGATGCTGGGATCCGCCCCGCAGTCCTTCACCAGGTATTGGACGACCTCCAGGTGGCCTTCCTGACATGCTAAGTACAGGGGTGTGGCACCATTTTTTGTTTGAAAATTGACGACACTGGAATGAAAGAAAGAGGAAATGAGATTCTTCCATGTTGGTGTTTACAGGCTGAGATTCCCACCTGGCCTTTTCCTAGCGACAGGTCAGGGTGTTTTTGATGCATAAACCTCCCATGTCTCCATATGGTCATTATGTACCAATGCCAAGTGAAGCCACTGTTTTATGTATGTGGCCCTTTTGTGTATGTATTCACATTTTCCAGTTTAAAGCCAGCAAAGCTTTTTTTTATTTCCCTTCAGAAAAACTCGCATAAATTTGCTTCATTTCACTTAAATTCAATTAGACAGCTAGATCATCACCACACAAAACTCTGTACAGAACTGTGTTTCGTATCACACCCTTTGAGCAGAATTCTTCCAAAAGAAGATCACACACCTCAGTAGAGCATGCTGTTGAAAAGTAAATAAATAAATAATGAACTGACAAATTCAGTTTCGTTAACTGAAACTTTGGAGCCTGTAGGTCATGTGAGGTGGCAGAAATTGAGCCTAGTTGTCACCTGTAAGGTTCCTGAGTTACTCTAGTTTATGAAGGCAGAACTGTTAGAACTTTACTCATGGATCTGTCTGTCTGTCTGGGAAAAATGTCTGGCACACACGCATTTCCACACCCTACAGCCACAGCAGAAGGTCAGGGAGGGAGTGGGAGCCTCCTGCTAAATCCCATCAGACTCTGCTTTATTTGGATACTGACTGACAAGTTAGCAAAGAGTCCCCTAAGAGGATTAGCATTCCACTGGCTGGAGTCACAGCAATGAGAGAAACCCAATGGTAGAAATGTCAAAAGGGGCAGGAAGGAAAGGGCTGTGAGACAGTGGAAAAGGAACAGGGGAAGGAGAGAAAGGTTATTCTGTCTGATTCAAGTCAAACGTCAATTTCACCTGGTTAGGGCAGCAGAGAGATACTTTTACAATCGCTACATAATTCTTCAAAGAAACAAGGGTGTCATCTTGGCTATATTCTCTCTCTCTCTCTCTCTCTCTCTCTCTCTCTCTCTCTCTCTCTCTCACTCTCTCTCTCATTGGCAGTCTTTCTCCTAGAAGGCCTGACTCCTTCAGGATTTGTTCCAGGAACTTCTTAGGACGCAAACTGGTCTGATATCACTTCAGGTTCAGTGAATGAGATTTGTTTGTTTTGAGCATAGAGCCAGAATACCATATAACTCCCACTGGAGGAAGGTGGCATACCACTGCTGTAACAGTCAGTTAAATAATTACATTAGATTAAGAATTACAGTCACCTTTGGTCTAAACAAAGAGAGAATGATGAGGACAGTGCCAAAGGTATTAATACATCTCTATTCTGCGTTGTTGTAAAGAACAGTTACCCCGCAGCTAACTACATGTGACATACATATGATGGAATATTCAATGCATTAAACATCCAAAAAAACAACATCCACGGCTGACATGTTACTAATCTTTGTATAATGATCAGTATTACGAACCCACAGTAATAGCTGTCCCATGACTTTCATAAAAACACCTGACATTTCGATGCTAGTACAGTTCATGGTTGGTGATCATGACAGTGATAAAAACATCCGCTCTCCACTGGGGGTGAGGGTTTCGAATAAAAACAAGTGGGTACTGAATATTTCAGACAGGAAGAGCTCCTAATCAGAGGCTGTGTCATTAGGAAGTGGGCAGACAAACGCAATTATTCATGAGTGTAACTTAACAGGACCCGGTCACCTACACACTGGAGTACAGGCGAGAGGA
Source organism: Chanos chanos (assembly GCF_902362185.1). Lineage (NCBI taxonomy): Eukaryota > Metazoa > Chordata > Actinopteri > Gonorynchiformes > Chanidae > Chanos > Chanos chanos. Next base: position 17,867,722 of record NC_044503.1, read on the forward strand.
AAGGCCTAGGAAAACACACAAATACATACGTGTTTGTGAACGCATGCGTGTGCACACACACACACAAGCTCATACAACCTCTCCCTCTTTCTCTCTCTCTCCTTCTCTGTCTCTCTTACTCACACAAACACAGACACAAACACACACATTAAACAGACACACATAAATAAACATGTGAACAAGACGAAAAAATGCCCTCCACATAAAACACATCAAACTGTATTACTCTGGGACACAACATGTTATTCCAAAGTGTGAGTGTGTATAATTATTAGTAACATAATGGCCCTGGTCAGTCTATTGAGGCTCTTCCCTGATAACACCCTATTTGTATTTCTGTGGTCATTACAGTGTGAATAATTTAAAGTGTGGACTAAAAAAGCAGTCACCTCTATAGTAATACAAGACCAGCTGAGAGAGGATGAAAAGATTGAGACACTCCAGGTACTTCAACCAACAAATTCCCACTTGACCTTTTGTTTAAGCTGTAAGTTTTCATCGTTAACTCTCTCTGTGTCAGGTCTATGACAGTAATTATACCAAAAGACCTACCACTGACCACTTGTCCCCACACGCAATGTCAAAAGACAGTTTAATTGATTTAGTCACTGTAAAATAGGCACTTTACTGATGGCACACTGTAAAACTGAATAATATACGAAAACAGAACAAAAATTTACACATAAAACACAAGCCGCATGGAAACACACATCTCTTAGACTACACACTCATGACTGTTGCCATACACGACATTACAAAGCATTACACAAGTCAGCACACAACATTACACAATAGTCAGCACGTAATGGTCAGTGCACAACACCACACAATACTACACAACTCTACACAACAGTCAGTACACAACACTACAGAATTGATTTTAAAGTCCTTCTACTTGTATACAAAGCTCTTAGTGGTTTAGCACCCTCTTACATTACCAATTCTCTGTTGTTTACGTTCCCTCACGAGCCCTTAGATCCTCTAAAGCAGGTCTTTTAAACATTGCAAAAGTCACCAAAAACAAAACTGGGGAAGCTGCCTTCATCCATTACACACGTAAACTGTGGAACACCCTACCAAAAAGCATTAGAGAGGTGGGCTCAATGGACATTACACACCTAAACTGTGGAACACCCTACCAAAAAGCATTAGAGAGGTGGGCTCAATGGACATTACACACCTAAACTGTGGAACACCCTACCAAAAAGCATTAGAGAGGTGGGCTCAATGGACATTTTTAAATGGCAAATAAAACCTTCCTTTTCAGTCTAGCTTATTATTAGCAATTTTTACTTTTTTACATTTTTTTTATTTTATCCATTCTTTTAATTATTTTTCCTGAAATTGCTTTATTCTTTAACTTAGATGATCTTCCCTGTTTTATGCGCTTTGGATTCTGTGGTTTATCTTTGTTTGTTATTGTGTGGTCTATTTATTTTATTTTATCTTCTGTTATATGCTGAAATGAAAAAGCTGCATTCTTTGTATGAAACGTGCAACACAAAGTGTTCTTGTTCTTGTTATTGTTATTATTATTATTATTATTATTATTATCAACAACATTACACAACACTACACAACAGTCAGTACACAGCACTACACAACACTACACAACAGTCAGTACACAGCACTACACAACACTACACAATTGTCAGTACACAGCACTGCATAACACTACACAACAGTCAGTACACAGCACTAAACAACTGTCAGTACACAACTCTACACAGCAGAGCGTAAAGAAGGTTTAGACCATTGTCTCCAAGTCAGTTCAGCTGTACTGCCACGAAGACTTCATTACACTTCATTCTGCTAATGACGCCTTCAGATTGATTCTTATTTAAAAACAAAACAAAACAAAAAAAAAACAGCAGCACTAGTCTGGAGCCTGAGGTGAGTCTGGGGTGTTTGAGTGTTAGGGAACACAGGGTCCAGTCTGGACAGAGGTATCACTGTCAGCACAGAGTAGGGGAGTGTTTCAATAAAAGGCTTCTCCTGGGTTGGAAGAAGAAGCTGGGGGGGGGGGGGGGGGGCACTGGAAATGAAAATGGCTTTGGTAACACCATGTTTGGATCCAAAATAGGAAACCTAGACAACAAAGGTTGAAAATGTGCTAATTTACAGATTATAACAATCATTAACATATTTTTTTTTCATTAATGCTAAATATACAAACTGAATTTCTGAATGCTTTACGTTTTTAGTTTATCAAGTGAGTAAGAGACATCAAATCATGAGAGATTCAATATGGAAGAGAGAGTCTTGGCAGTCAGATCACTCTTCTGAGATACAGCCACTACAGACGGCTGAAGGAGGCAATGCTTAGAGTGATTACGTCTCTTCTGGCCTAGCACTAACACCCCCCCCCCCCCCCCCCCCCCCACATAACCCCCAGTGCTGTAACTAAGCCAAGCAAAAGACCGTAATCTCCACTGATTAATTACATAACACTCTACCCTTTTCCACAGTGTTTCACAAATATCTCAGTGCATTTTACAACAAGGTAATTCCCATCCTTTATGCTGGTCTCGTTATCGGCCAGGCCACAACATGTCTGATTTGGTCTCAAGCCAATCAAAATCCTAATAATAAATCTCTGCCCCCTTTGTTAAACACTTTATCTGCCTCTGTCCTAGACCCATCTCCATTTAAAAAAAAACAACCTAAAAGACACTAAATGACAGTAATGAGGAGCTGACCTCAGACCATTCACCATGTGGCATGTTTGAGAGAGAGATAAAAACCTGGTATTCTTAACCAGCATGAAAAGACAGGGGAGAAAGCCAGACATAACAATCGGCCAAGACAAAAACACCCATTTATCCTGAACAGCAGTACTCTGTTACCGCGGTTACTTGTCTTATTGTCTGTAAGGGTCCACAGGGATCATGTGAATCAACGTTGACCTCTATATCTGTATGTTTGTGTGTCTATACATTCACTACCAGCCAGAGGTCATTTCACAGGGGAGTTATATAATGTCCATAATCTCTTTCATGCAAATAATTACACAGTGAACAGGAATTTCATCATTACTCTGTGTTGTACAGTGTTCTGTATATCAACTAACCATTATATGTTTATGGCAATGTAATGTGTTATATATGTGTTTTAGTGTAATATGTTACGTGTGCGTGTGTTAATGTAATGAGATATATATGTGTGTGTTAATGTAATGTGCTACATGTGTATGTTAATGTAATGTGTAATAATGTGTTTCAATGTAATGCATTATATGTGCATTAATGTCATGTGTTACATGTCATAAGCACAAAATGTGCTGTAAAATACTCATCAGACACAAGATGAAAGGATGGAGACAAAGAGGGCCAAAGGGGACCTATAACGACCAAATCAGCAGAGGCCTGTTCATCTCTCCAGAGCTGAAAGTTTCAGAGTAAGAAATAGAGGAAGTAACAACTCCTAAACTCCTTTTTCAGATTAAACACTGCAAAGAAAACTCTGAAGTGCTTAAATTACGCTAAATTCACTTTATTGATCCCCACTGGGGAAATTCAGAGGGAATTCAGAGGAAACGTGTTGAGTAATGACAGACTGTAATATCAGAACCATGTGAGCTGAACTTAACACTCAACAGGCTGTCATATTTTCCCTAACAGAGACAGCTGGTTGTCAGCAGACAAACCTTATCTCCTTTCTCCAACCTCCACGACCCCATGCCCCCCCCAACCACACACGACAGGAGACTACTAGAAAGCAAGCCTCCATTCAGCAGTATTTGTTTTCCCCATTAGTTTATCACTGGTTGTCTAATGTAGGTCTCCATGGCAACAGGAGTACACAATACAGGATGGAGGAGGGGTTGAATGGGGCACCTGCATGCATCTTGTCCTGATTAATTATTCATGAGCCACAGTGGCTGTTTGGTCACACAGCTGAAGGGGACTGGCTTCAGAGACACCGTCTCAAATACACTCAAAAGGACGTGTTTGAAAAACAGCAGTAAAGACAACAAAAAGAGGAAAAAATGTTGAACATATTACTTCTAGGTCAAGAAGGATAGCACAGTGACATGCCAGTGTACACAAAACAGCAAACTCTTCAGAAAGCTACTTAAATGATAAAAAATAACGGGAAACTGAAAATTTAACTTTGAAACATGTGTGTGTGTGTGTGTGTGTGTGTGTGTGTGTGCGGCAACTGAGTGGCATAAGATCCACTTGAAAGAGAGGTGCAAGCCCTTGAGAAAATTGAAGTTAGCAGTGTAGCTTCATAGAGGTGTGTGTGAAGCCTTGGTGAATAGAGACATGTACAGACTGTCTTCTCATCTTAGGGTTCATGCTGTCTGAGTGCCAAACAGTAGCACAAATACATGTCACTAGTATATAGATGAAAAGTGCTAGAATAATTTAACATGTATGTGCTGGTACAGACCTCTGCCCAGTCTGAGCACTCTTCCCATTTGTGCACTATATTAATCTCAATACGATAATCCCAGAGTTTTCTTGGAAAAGTGACTGCACAGTGCTCTGACTACAGATTGCCAGCCCAATTAGGCATCGGGGGTTCTCACATTCACATAGGGAAACACATACTTTATGACTTCTGCAGTCCAAAGACACATAGCCAGCATCACCTGAGGCTGTTAAATGGGTGTTTAACAAAAATGATGGCAACAATCAGGGAATAATTAAGATAGTCATGTACCATATGGCTGTTGCTTAGCATAAATTATGACCTTTAGGAAAATATTTGAATAACAGATTCAAGGTTAAACGGGTTTGAATGGCCTCTGCCTGACATCCTGTCCACTGTAGTGACATACAGACTCTGCTGACGGACATGACTGTCAAAGTGTCACACACAGTTACTGTGCACTCAGAAATGAAAGAGAGAGAGTCATTAAGTACAGTATTCTTGAAAAAATATGGTAAAAAATAGCTTCAAAGTCACTACATTACTGGGAGCTGCATTAGGTTCTGGGACAAGGTGACCAGTTCAGGGAGGCAGTAATAGAATAGCTCAAAACTAGAAATAAAAAGTTTGGGAAAAAATATGAAAACATTAGTACACCAACACCTATACAAGAACTGGGCCAGGCATCCATAACCTAAATGTTCCCATTGATATTTAAACTAGTGATTAAACAAGACCATCACTGATTTGACATTCATAAACAATATTTTGTTCATTTTCATATTTCTGGTACAATCCGAGTATGTCATTTAACAAGATTCCGTCCCACGCAGTGACCTTGAGTGCATTTAGTCCTCGTCCTGATTTCAGTTCACACTGAGGTGAAACCTACTGAGAAGTAAATACTCTCAAGTAAACACATACATTTTCTATTCTCTTATTAAAACACTTTGAGTGTTTCTTATAACCAGATTTTCATTCACTCTCCTTTGACAGTGTGTTTAACACAAACAGGCTGGCTGGGTGTGGAAGTTGCAGGGCTTTAGATGAATAACTTCACAACTGTCTTCACTATAGACGTGATCATCACAAATACATGCCGGCTGACTTGTCTCAATAACTTTACCACAGAAGGTACTGATTTTGTCTCAGGAAACAGTGTCAGTCTGTCCCATAAAACATCCATAACGTCAGAGAGAGACAGAGTAAACAGTGATCCCCACCTTCCACTGTCTGCTTTATGGCTTTACCACACACCAGTGTTAGACAGCTACACGTTTAGCTAATGTAGAACAGTGTTCACCAACTTAGCTGGCTGTTTGTTAGGCGAAGGACAATGTGCTGTAATGATGTAACAATTGTCATTTAAGGGCCACCTCTGAAGAGTTTTGACATGTGACAGACAGAACCAGATGAAACCCCATCTGTGCAGTGACCCAGTGTGATGATGAGGACAAAAACAGGGACATGGTGGTGAACCATATGTCCCTGTTATATCTCTGTGGACCAAAGTCCCTCTGTAACAGAGCTGCTTAATAAACAGCACAGAAAACCATTTTTCTCCCACAGGACCTAATCTAAAGACAACCACCACACAAACACACACACACACACAACACACTCACATGCATGCACACACATGACACACGTTCTCAAATATCTGACACATGCTCTCTCTCTCTCTCACACACACACACAAACACACACACATGCACACGCACGCACACACACGCACACACACGCACACACACATACAGATGATTTATACAATTAGTGCTGTGTTTCCTTCTCTCTGGACAGGTTGTGTATTCAGTCAGAGGTAACTGTGGATGCAGATATCTACAGTACCATGGCTGGGCTGCTTTTATCAAATTTATACATAATCTGTTCAAACAATATTTAACCAATAATATTAATCAAGTGCAGAAAACCACATATGTGGATAAAACACGCTGAGTACAGTGTGCATGCTAATCATTTAGCACTGTTGTGATAAAAGAGATTTGAGGCAAGGGTGAATAAGTCATTTGTGTGTTGCCAAATATACAGAGTCAAGTGCTCTGGCATGGTTAATGTAGGACTATCCTTCCTTGGACTCCAGTCAACAGAGAACAGGCATCTGACGGCATAGAGTAGTGCTCTTATGTTGTTCTCAAAATTAAATCAGAGCTAGCACAGCAAGTCAGCACAAAACAGATTATACAATGTTCAATATTTATAGTACAGACTAGTACAGCAGTGCACTTGACACACAGTGCATCAGACAAGGCTGAAAAGCAGACAGCTCCCATACAGGGCATTTCTGAGGCACTTTGTGTAATATATAGTAAGGCTCCCATGACCACATTTTAATGACATGTCAGTAATGTTCCAGAAGGTTCTGTGTGTGCATGCCTAATTAAAGCATTTCACACATTTATAACGTGAATCATTTTTTGCCCTGTAGGTCTCTTCATTAGCCACATTAAGTGGGTCTAATCATGCTTAAAGGTAACTGTGTAAATGATCCACTGAAATAAAACTGAGGAGGCTTTAAACTGAAGAGAGGAGGAGATTTGAATTAAGCCCTCTTTTAAAAAAAAAGGACTCATGACTTAAGGGATTAGCAGGATAGCTCCAGACGTCCGATTCAGACGGCGCAGTTGTCGTAAAACTGGGCCTGCTCTGACTCCATACTCTACTCACGGTAAGCGTTGAATGGTCTAAAATAATTTGTCATCACATAATTTTGATCATTTTCTCAGCAGCTGTCATGATAGCTATGTACTGAAATGTTTTGTTTCCCAGACCTCTCTCTTTCATATTTTACCAAACACTGCCAGTGATCTGAATTGTTTTCTGCTGGTGTTGCTGAAAAGCACAACAGCATTTGAATGTTAATCATACGATACTAGTGAAATCAACATCAAACACAACATCAAATGATAATGGCTGAACTACCTCTATTGTATGTACCACCTTCCCATAGTCCAATAATGTTATAAACATTACAGAAATCATCATATTTTCATTATAAGTGAGGTTTAGACACAGGACAGGTGCTGGGAAGGCCTTACTGTGGACTGTGTCCCAGTAGCAGTCTGAGGGAGGGTAAATCTCCCTTAGCAGCGGCGTAGTGGACAGGCAGAGCCCCTGTGTCTGTGGCCCCCCCAGGGTCTCCCTCCCCACTCTTCAACAACCAATCGGTGATCTCATGGTGGCTGAAGCGGGAAGCCAGGTGCAGGACAGTGGCTCCTGAGCTGTCTTTGTCCTGCAAACACACGACAGTCAAAGAATCAGGACAGTGAAACAGCTGGGGAGATACTCCTCTTTTTCCTATGAAATGAACCAGTATTTGACTTGGAAGACATAGAGCAATAAAGGCCAATTTGTCCAAACTGACCAGTTTGATTTGTGCAGCGATAGATCATAATGGTAGAAAATTAAATCAAGATGAGTGTTTGAATGATATAACCCTGACACTATTAAATACTAGATGTGTATGCCCCCGAACCATAATGTCAGCAGTGCTGTCATCAGGTTTGTCACTTCGTTTATCATTTACCACAGTGGTGAAGTGATGAAAACAATATTTCAATGGCATTGTAACCAATCACATCCAAAGATGCAGCTCAGGTCTCAACCAATGGCTTTCTGAATACAAATAATGATGACCACCAACCAACCAAAGCCTGGGGAGAAATATAGGTCTATTTCTTACAGAAACTACTTTTTGTCTTTGTAGGTAATAAAACATGTTCTGCACAAAGTCAATAATCAGTTATAATCAAACTGTGTAGATGATAAAAGATCATATTCTTGTACTGATGATACAGCATCAAACTCAAGATTTTTAATGCATCTGAAATGCACTGAGGCAATGTGTGTCCTTCAGCTGTCTTCAAAACTAAATATGAACATAAATGAACCTATTTACCATTAATTAACGACCCTAAACTAAAAACAATTTAAATTAACATACTGAAACTTAATTAATGACCCAATAATAGCTAATGGTTGGCAAATTCGATACACTGGTGAAATCTATGACTTGTGCATTATTTAACTGCACACACACCATATTGATGCTGAAGCTAACGAGTGATACAGAAAGGAGATTTGGAAAGAAAGGGGGAGAATAAAAGAGGGCTCTCTGGTTACTCATCCATCAGGGCTGCGAACAGTTTTTCCATTTTATCCTGCCATATACAGGTACAGCTTCACCACTCTATCAGAGTAATACAGTAACCTCTCTCAGCTGCCCACTGCCGTGTGGCAACAAAGGTTGAAAATAAGTTTGTGACACTCGAAGATAACACTTTCATCAATAACCACATCGTATCACATTACCTTAGCACACTGCTATTCAGTTCATTTGAATTATTTATCCTTTTGTGTGTGTGTGTGTGTGTGTGTGTGTGTGAGTGTGTGCGTGCGTGCATGTGTAAGTGCACATTTATTATAATGATTTGGCCAACCAAAATCAAGTCATCACAATTTGCATAACCCCACCCCCCTCATGAAGCGTGTGTCTCGATTGGTAGATAAAGTACTGTTAGTGTTAATGATTCATGTAAGTGAGTAAACCGATAGCATAAATCACTCATCCATCCACTCCATTCATTCTCTCCTCCAAGGTTTAAGACTGCAGTCAGATCACTTTCTCCTGATTCAGTTTCTGAGGACATGCACAAATTTACCAGCGTGTACAAAATGTTCAAAAGATATCAGCAAGATCATTGTCAACACACCCCTAATACAGACGTTAACAGTCACACTGTCATGGTATAAGAGGACACTGTGACTTAGTTAGCTAGAGTTAGCAGAGTTAGCTCAGTGACATTTAAAGGGATAACTATACTTTTTTCATGTCTTGCTTCATATTTTGTCTTTATTGTTTCATGGCAGGGAGAGGAGGTCAGGGGACTAACATCTGTGTATAAACTTCAGTAAAAGTCACTTTTCTCTGGGAGGAGCCCTTTGATCAGACTGCTTACCAAAATCATCAGCACAAACAACTTGCCTTAAAATCTTCACATTTAGGTTAGAAAGAAGAAGAAGAAGGAGGGGAAGAAGAAGAAGAAGAAAAAAAAGTTTTTTTTATTGATGACAGGAAACTTTCATTTGGTTTGCTCTATATCTAAATTTATATAGGGGAGGTCAGACAGCTGCGGGAAAGGGTGAAATGCCACTGTTCCCCACGGTTCCATTTATCCCTCTGTCTGCTCTCATGCATTTTTAATAATTTCACATGTATACACAGTAAATAAGGTTTGTCTTCACATGGTGAATGCTGTTCCCTCAGTCACAGGCTGTGTCACAGCACTGCCTGAAAGAGAGTAGAAATGGACCTCCTACTCAGGGCAATGCACATCTTCATATGGTTCATCTGGACACTTCTCTATCTACAGCCTTAACACAGCAGCTCTCGCTGACTGTGGAGAGGGTAACGAGAGTCTACAGAGAGGTTACCTGCCTAATTCCTACTGTCAAAAGCAGCCACAGTTGCTTCTAACATGTCTAACAGTGGTTCTGAGGTTGACCTCTCACACAATTCACAGGTTTCAGTGTAGAGGAAGGAGAAGAAGAGGAAGGAGATGAAGAAGAGAACAGAACAAGTGGCTGCTAACTACATCTGTTAAGTAATATAGCACTGTTCCTGATTGGTCAGTACAGCAGTGACGTCATCACGTCCCTTTTTTCCATTAACTCTGAAGTTGAAAACACACAGCTCTTGTTTTTTGTTTAGGATTACACGTCTATAAAACCTTCTGTGAGTATACTGTTTTCAGTCTATTACCCAAATAGTGTCCAAACACCGTACGGATAAAGGTTTATCCTGATTTGACTCTTTCTTCTCAAGAGGTTCTTAACACATTTCAGCAGGTTGGCCGAAACCTATAGCAGGCTACATCAGGGAACCTTGCAGTGCCTCACCTTAATTCCTGTGAGCCAAGGAGAGTGCTTATTACATCACGAGGAAAACTACATAAAAGACACCGCACTCAAGAGTTATTCACACAGAGGCAGGACTACATTCCAGTGTTTCTTACAGAAATATTCAGCACACAATTAGAGTTAGAGGATGGAAACAAGGATGGCTTTGGTTTTCAAATGCAAACAGACACAAGGCTGAATATCTGACCATGACAAACAGGGACAAACATCTGAAAGTTAATGCACTGAAATGAATCTGAGATTCAGGATAAAAGTCTGAACACTCTTTGAACTCTACATGTATTCATCTAGTGTAACGAAAATTTTAAAAAAGGAAAACAGAACAACAGCCTCTGGTGATAATATATGCCATCAAAAAACAGAAATGCTTAAGGAAAATGAGGTTTCAGCCACAGTTACAAACATAATTTGTTATGAACTGAATTGAATTCTGAATTCAAATTGTGTTATCGTCACCAGTGTTGTTACTTAGCTCATTCTTGTGCCATCAAATCAATCAGATGACTTCGAGATAACGTTTGTTCATGCGCTGAAGGAGATTTTTGTTGTCCATCCTTAATCTCAGACAACACAATACACTAGCAACAATATATTACACTTTTCACTCCTTACTCATCCCTACACTTCAGGTTACTCAACACACATAAATGTGGCCCTGCACCACTCAGTCGCAAGTCCGAGCTCTAATGTATGAAGTACATACGTTTCTATTGTAGAGATAAATATATATGTGGACATGACAAGATTGTAGAAAGGATATATATTCTCAGGCTTGGCGTAACACACTATGTTATGCTATTACGTTTAAAACACGCGAACATTATGATTTTCGGGTTTTTAAAGTGTTTCTGATATTCAAAAAAGCTTTGTGATAAAGTTGCTGTGAGTTGAGGGAGTTGGACAAATCATACAGTTTACGCAAGAAACGTCGAACAGAACTGACATCACCGGCGTGCACTGATAACAGTATTTCACTCGTGCATCATTCAAGCATTAGCGTGAAGGTTAGAGGAACATAACCGAGCCTGTCCCACTAATGAGATGGGAATTACCAGCGACACTAAGAGGTGCCGATTATAGACCCTGAAAGCAGTTTATGTGTCAGTGCGGATGGGAAACAGGGTTGTAGCAAGTTTGAGACAATGTCCGTAAAAGCCTCATTCACTTCCCGTTAGACTTGTGAACAAGCGGACAGGGAAGGTCGGTAGACTTAAAAAAGGTATTTGTTTTTCCTTTTAACAAAGAGAGTTAGTTTGATATGAGAGATGACAGTAGACTCACCGTTGCTCTGCATCCCCCTTGTGTTAGGAGCCACTGCAAACAGGCAAGGTTACCCGTGGCAGCGGCGTCATGTGCCGGACTTGCTCCATTGTTCGCCAGACTATTCCCTGGTAAACCCGCTTCCTCGACAAGGTACCGCAAACAAGTTAACTTTCCCGCTCGCGCCGCATGATGCACAGGTGTGGCGCCGAGCATGTCTTTCACATCCTTATCGAGTACCTTCTCTGCTAATTGCACTTTCAGAGTTTGTACGTCGCCTTGCCGGGCGGCGAGAAGTATCCTTTCCACCGCTACCATTTCAACGGCCACGCTTCATTAAGAAGACTACAAGCAGAGTATGAGACGACCAATTCGACTGTAGTAGCCTACCCCAGTAAATTGAGGAAGGGTCTTTCTTCTCTGTGACTTTATTTGCCGTTGTCCATGACTCTAATTAAACAAATTACTTGATCAAAATGACTGCCCCAAGAAGAAAGAAAACATCAAATATCATACTGATGACTCAGATGTCTTTGCCATAACCGATCAGCCTTGTGTCCCCGGACCAGAGGCGACATAAGGTTACTTGAGCATAGGTCAGTTGTTAGACGCACCTTACATTCAACCGACATATAGTTCATGTTATTTAATTGTCATGTTACACATACAAAATTAATACCACAGCCTGGTTCAACTAATTAGGACAGCATCGTGACTTTTAAAGACGAAAATGCACTGCCAACTCTTCGCTCTTTAGACGTAACATTTTCGGCATCGTGTAGAATTCAACCACTCGCTCCTTGTTCCTCCAGCCACAGACGGGACATGACACCTGTGAGCTACATCGGAGACGAATACTCCCCTTGCACAAAGACTTTTTCACAAAAATGTGGCGAGCAAATGTTTCAGGCTTCTGAACCCACTTCCCGAGAAATATTTTGGTAATATTGCTTTGCGTCTTCTTTCCTGGCCTCAGACGCCTACACAGACTCGGCACCTTCTTGAATAATCTATGAAGGGGAGGAGGATTGCCTCGGGCGGCTAACTACATGTTTGCCCCCCTTGAAATCGGCATCTTAAAGAGACAGTGTGCGTCGAATTCGCGTCGCCTTCACTTTTGTTTGTTTATGGTTTAGTTCATGGTTTTTCAGTCCGCGGTATCCTACCTCCAGACATCTCGCGTATGCGTTCTACTCAGCTTATAGCACAATATCTATCTTGTTTTGTCAAATAACCAGACCTTTAGAAGAATTATGATTAGCCTGCTAGTTTTAGGAAATAGACAAGTGATGGTTTAATCCAGGAGGAAGAGTGGAACAGCTCGTTTAAGACACTGCCTAGCGCATGTCGCAGTTTCTGTGCATGAATCCAGACCGCTTTGTGTCTGGATGTTTGTAAATGGCAAATCCGAATGTTTTAAATTTGTTTTTGTGGTGCAGCGATAGATTCTAATAAACACAACATGGCACAACAATGCACAAGTAATATAAATATTAGCACTGAAGTATCAGATTGTTGTTTGTTACTCTTAGGGTATCCAGCTATTTCCACATTAAGCAATGACAACTGTTGATTATTTGCAATTCTACATATTACCAGGAGGTGGCTCGCTTACGCTTACATTTTATATGAATATACCAAGCGTAAATTATCATTTGAAAACAGAAAACTCACAAATGAAAACCCAAACACAACCCAAGATTTTCTTTTCTTATATTAAACGAGACTATTTCTGTAGAAATGTGCCAATTCCGGATTCTTTGCCAATAGTTTGAATTATGATTAAATAAAAGACTATGGAAATGCTGGTCTTCGTCATTTATTTATTTATTTACTTATTTACTTATTTATTTCTCTATTGTTCACACCCGCGTCCTTAAATCGTTGAGTTACATTTATAGGCTAAGCCTAGGCTATGTATGTAAATTCTACACTTTCTCCAAGGGCTCTTCACATTACGTCTCATCATTCCTTAGGTAAAAAGCATACGAACAAAAAGTCCTACTGTCCTTATGTTCTCCATCGTTTTCCGCTCGAGCGCGTGTTATTACGAGAGACTCCCCAGAGCTTTCGGGCTTACGTTCGACGCATGCCACGCGAGCAATCTGCCCCCCGCCCCCCTTTTTATCCGTTCAATGATACGCATACGCACGCGCCACAGTTCAACTGAACAATCCCAAGGGGGGGATCTTTCATCACGTCTCCCAAGATAGCTAAATCAATGATGTCATCAAAGATTATTATAATATGCCTGGTTTTAAACGTTTTTTATACTCATGCCACTAATATCGTGAGCCACTTCTAGAAAATTAGCCTATTATTATGCATTAGCCTATTGGTTGTTCGTCAATGGATTTCGAACATTTAAATAAAATGGTAATATTAATTGACCATATGTTCATATAGTAATAATTCAAATATGGGAAAAAATCGTAGTTCGTATTTTAAGTGCCATTTCATAACATTACGGCGAATTTCTGAAACCTGACAATCACGTTTTTTGTTTACAACGTGTTTTTGTTCATGCACATGCTTTTCTCAAATCTTTTTACTTGCGCCCCGAATGGCTGTTCATATTATCGAATTAATATGAGAGTTTTTTATTACGATAAGTACTCATTTGTAATTTTATTCATATTATAATTAGGCCTACAATAGGTTATCCCATTGATTCACACTAAAACTATGCTATAACTCAGCAAAAGCAAATCAACATAATATATAATATAATTTCTACGACATCATGATATCAAAATTTCTTAATGGCTGTGTCAAGATTAATCCGTGGACTGATGTAAAATTCGGTTAGCTTATTCCTGTTTCTGGTCTCAATTAACTCTTAGCGGACCTCATTCAAACTCGTAGTTAACGAGCGCTGGCGTGAGAACTGTCTGCTGAGCATAACAGACGAGCCAACGGTCAATTCAGAGCACTACTGTGACTAGGGAGAGGGAGAAATAAACCGCACGCGTCAGACGTGTGACAGTTTTTCAAATTCCTTGTAATTATAAGCAAAGCTGGGCCAACCGAAACACTATTGTTGTAACCATCTGGTGCCTGTCCTATATGCCTACCACAACAAAGCGGGATTGTTTCTTTGAGACGTTCAGTTTTAATTAACCATAACAACTCAAGAAACAGGCTATGGATGTACGGCCTATGGGGATCTCGGCAGTATTTTGAAAACATGGATTAAAAAGTAGCAATTGAACAATTCATCGACAAATTAAAATAAATAAATAAATAAAATAGGCTATACATGTAATCACACTGACCTCATGAAAGCCTGATTCATTTTTGTTTTTAAGTTGCTTAAAAATCTTAAAAAGTTATAGTCTGTAGATTAATGACACAAACTGAGTACTGACAACTCTTTTTTTCATATTGGGCCATTTTCTCACGAGAGTTGTTGCTCACTACAAAATGAAGCGCTTCAATCAGTGTTAAACACTATCAGGCCGACGCAAAAGTATTTTCCCACTAAGATTTGTAGTTTGCAAAATTCTCCATAATATCGCAGTGTGCCATTTCTTCGTACAGAATTCAATTTTTATTTCTTTTTAAATCATTTCTGAATTCCCCAGCTGTTTTTTTTACGTTCCTTCACTCTCAACCACAGTGGTTAAACCATCTGTCTCCTGCACGTGCCATTAATTATTTCAGGCTGAGTGAGCGCGATCGTGGAGGGCATAAGGTTTCAAAAATTTAAAAGACTCACGTTTTTCTTCAGGAGAAAAACGATGTTTTTACTAATGCATATATCGACAGCTGACACTTTTCATATTCTGTTTTCCGAATTTTACTTTTGCCCCCCCCCCCCTCCTTTCAGCGTTACCTACAGCATTTAGTATTGTCGTTCGTTAGCCTTTGGAATGTTCTGGATCTTGAATTCCATGTACAGTCATTGTTAAGTGCAGTATTATGTTTATGTAATTTGTTTGATACCACACACTGCAATCAGTTACTGTTCTGGAATTGTTTAGCTTTAGGTACAAATTTAGGTAGAAAAGTTTTTAATCGATTAAAGTACATTAGACAAAGACAGACAACGCACGGAACATTTTTTTTTGAATAAGACACAAACACACAAGGAAAAATGTTTTATTCGCTCTCTCTCTGCCGCCCTCTCTCTCTCTCTCTCTCTCACACACACACACACACACATACACGAATATTAGCCTATCATTATGCATGCAAACAAGAAAAAAGAAGAAGAAAAGTAAGAAAAATAAAAAAAAAATAATAATTTTTTGGTTATATAAAATATCCACTGTAGCCAGTTGTTTCATACTGTGATCATAAATCGCCTGAGTATCTAAACAATGACTCCATAAAAACTATAGCCTAGGTCTTATACTTGGCTAAGCTTCTCATGTTATGCTGTGAAATTTTATGAAATATGTAAAATTTGGAACTCAGTTCAGAGACAGTGTAGGTACTTTTTTCCCTAGTTGTCTAATTTTGTTCCTACAATAAGTACAAATGCACTTGGACTAGCTGTGAAGCATCATGTATATTTCAATGATAATGATTAGGGTATAATTACCCAGTGCATACCCAAGTTGTGGTTTTTTTTTTTATCTTGCACTGAAGTATATATCACTGCCCAGTCATATATTCTGAGTATATTGAATTTCACTGGCTAAACAGTCTCTGACACTTCCTTGCATATTCTTTCTGTTTAGAAGACTGCCCTGAACATCCATGTGTTAAAGGACCATAGGCAACCTTTTCCACAAGGCATTGAGATAATGATTCCACAAGATTATCTCTACACTTAGACATAGTCTTATATTCTAATATCTTTTACATTTGTGGCTTGGCTGTGACCAAGACCAAGAGTCACTGAGTAGGACAATGAAATCCAGTCATTCATTATATAGACAGCAGTCTGGAGTGTGAGTGATTATGAATATACTTCCTAAGCAGAACCAGGGACATGATTTATGTTAACTGTATTTAATATATCTGTATTTATATTTATACAGATCAGGTCAAATGTTGAAATGCTGGTCCCATTTAATTTGGAATGCACACATACACACACTAATAATGTTTGGGGTGGGGGTGGGGATGGGGGGAGATCAAACGTCAATACATGCTAAAGTGAAGATCATGTTAGTGTGTATACCTTCGTCATGATCATTTCAATAACATCGGTTTGTTACCTTTTATCAAAATGAGTTTCTCATTTTACGACTACATGGCATTTCTCCATTTTCAGATAAATCAGTCTGCGGAAAAACTACCTCACTGGAGCACATTACATATTGTAAGCTTATTGAGAAACATCATAAATGGATATGCATGCTTATAATAAGAAACTGATCTGCTCGCCGTTTGGACAGTCTTAAAAACGTATCTTAAAGCTTAAAAATCCCAGCATTGGCAGATATCTCATCCATAATTGAAAATCGGCCCACAGATTACCTCATGGATGTGATTTACATATTAAATGGTTGTATAAAACTCTTCAGATGATTCCAAGGCTAAAGCGATGTCTTCAAAACCAACATTTTTAGTCTTAACTCGTAGGCTACTTACCTGCCAGGCGTTTGGGACCGGCTGAGTGTCGTGGTATGTGTGGGAACGTTCAGAATTGAAGTTTCTCACGTTGGTCGCTCACCACCTCAGACTATGAGTCTCATAAAAACTCATACCTGACTGGCAGAACGAGTCTGAGAATGGTGAAGTCTAAACAGTTCTTCCCATTAACGGGTTTTATAGATCATCATCATCATCGACATGAACATTATCATTATCATTATAATAATAATAATACAATTCTAACAATACAAGTTTATTTAGAGCCCAATATAATGTGGTCATAGTTATGACAAGCTAAACAAGTTAATGCTGCAGACTTAATTTAATTAACAGAAAAGTAACGCCATTTAACAAGTTGTTTTTCATGTCTTTAACAGCTAGACGCGATTAATTAGGCTACAAACGAACGACGCATCAGAAGTCATACAATAAGCACGTGATGTTACTGTAACTACCGTTATGCAAAACGCCTTCTCACAAAATTAAATGTAATCTTAATATACGAGTTCGTTAGAAAAATAATGTCACTTGCTAAGATAATAAATATATGAAATTTTACATACCAGAGCTGTGTTTTGCCGCATAGTGGTGGAGCGTTGTAGCGGAGAGGTGATGTTCAGGCAGACGCCCTGCCTCTGATAAGCGCCCTTTTGCTTGGAGATCCTGTGCGCGACTAAGAACGTGACTCCCGTTTTGTGGGCGGGTACGTCCCCGCCCTTTCGAGGTTTGCAATCAAACACATGTAATTGACTAAATGCAAACAAACGTTAGTCAACTATAATGTTTTTCTCGCTCTTTTTTTAATTTTCAAAGTTACTGAAGTCATGCCATGTTGTAATGCTGATGCAAAGAGAAATCGACTCATAAAGCTTTGTAATCCTAGTTCTACTCAGCACACTGTCAGTGATTTTTTAATCATAATTCTACAGAACTGAATTAGTTTTTACAACAATACAACTTCAGTACAATGTTTTTACAAGAACACTGCTTCAGAACAACTCAGTTAAAAATCTTACGCAGAATTTTGATCTGAAAAATAAATATTAAGTTAAAAACAGTGAGGTGTGCCTGAAAAAAATGAGAAAATCACCAACTGTATTCTTAAATTTTAACAGCCTGAGTTGCCTTTCCTCTTAATAATTCATTCTTATTCAGCGGCCATCTGGCGTGGTACTCCCCCGGCTCGTGCCGTTCTCGTGCCCTGTATATCAGCTTGAGCAGCCAAAAAGGGGCCCCAAGAGTGCTCTGAGCCCAGCATTATGGAACGAGAGCGTTTAAAAAACGCGCCATTTCGGCTTCTCCAATCATCCTTTTGTGTCCTGTTTCAGTTCAGAGCCTAATAAATTAATACAGAATGAATAAATATTCTTCTGAAAAGCCGTTTATAGCACTTATTTGTGATTAGCTAAAAGAAAACCCTCAAATTGAAGAACTGGTCAAGGAGCTGCACATATTGAGCCGCATTACAAACTGACATGGGGTGATATACTTTGTAAATTTTAAAACAAAGCGATTGGTGGACAAGCTTTCTACAAGCTTGGTCGACGTCACGGAGACGTGTTGTGGGCCCGCGATGTGCAGGAAAAACACTCTTTGTGCGTAAAGTTACACCGCCAGATGTGCACCTCATTTGGCTTGGCTTTTAGCGTCAGCCTTTTAATTGCGACCGGATTTTGTCTGTAATATTAATGTTACTGATGAGGCTTGTGGACTTCAAGACCTCCACCTTAGATTCTGTAAACGTCTGAGTTCTAGCGTGTCTCGCGCGCAAATTTAATCTCTTGAGGCTAGTTTGGGTTTTAATATTTGAGACGCAATTAACACATAGGGTTATGTATTTGGTAGTAACAATTTAGAAACTTAGTACTGGCTTCCCTTAGAGCATGAAATCCTGGAGAATTTCATTGTCTCTGGTCGAAAGATTGCCTATTCCTAGTTGGCCACGTTGAAGGTTGATGGTCAGAATCCTGAACTTTTAGATGAGACAAAAGAACTGAAAACCTAATAAAAGATAACCGTGAAAATAGAACAGCGCATGAAATAGAACAAATTAACTATAAATTTCTGAAAGTATTAAGCACTTTTCTCCTTTTTTGCATCAAAACAGACTTTAAACAAACTCTTTAAGTACAGCAAATGTTTTTACGACGCCGGTCTTGTATTACTTGTACTAGCAGGTGAAACGAGCAATGATAATTACAGTTTACAGTGTTGTATCATCACAGTAGTTATCGTTATTTTAATGTCTATTATGATTATTATGATTATGATTATTATTATTATTATTATTATGGTGCTGCCGGCGTTGGTATTGTGAGTAGCGTGGTACTATTGATATTTTTGTTATCACATAAACAGATTCTGTGGACGCCAACACGATGCTGTTTGGGTTTGAAGTTGTGGCTTGGAGACAGGGACGCTTTACCTAGACCCTGGCGTCGTACAAACTCACCGACCGGACTATCCAAAACGCATGTACCGTTCCTGCTTAACCTATACGCTTATGCCACCACAGATGTTTTTCTGATGGCGTTGGTTTGGGCTTGGGAGACTGTTTACCAAACTTATATATTTCGGTAATATTTCTCAGTTGTCTGTGACGAAGACTGTATTCATAAACACTGACTGATTTAACGCAGTCAACAATGTCGTGTTCCAGAGTACTATAGTTTTCGAATGAGTTGCAGGAACATGACTCATGCAATTATGTTTTTTTTTTTCACTTGTCGCAATGACAAAGAACTACATTTTCTTGATCATGTCTACATATACTGTCTAGTCAACCAACACATTTCAAACTGTTGAGAGAACAATGGAATTATTGGTAGAATCATTATAACAACGTCAGATTTTGTTTATGCTCGACGCTTGGTTCATTCCAGCTCCAATTTTCAGATGAAGCTGCTTAAAGACCAAAATCTCAGAATGGCAACTCGTGCCTTGTTTGGTCAGCTGAAGAAAAGGGTTGCTGGGGAAGAGGAAACATTCACAGTTTCTTTGTCAAAGTAAAGACTGTCAAAGCTCCAGATGACAGTTTATCATGTTAACCGCTGACATTTAAATCAGTGTGAACAATGCAGAGAAATGGATTGACATTTGGTAATTTATTATTTGTAAAAGTGAGTCTGGATTCACTCAAAAACAAGAACAGCAACAGGAACTAGTTTCATGTCAAATAAAAATTCTTATTAAAGTTATAAGATTGCACTATTGCACTGTATCTTTAAAAAGCAGTCTTTTAAAGTCCTCCGTTTTACATGGCGCAGTGTTCAGTTTTTAGGTCTGTGTCACAAACACTTCAAAGTGCCTCAAAACAGTCCTGTATCATAAAAATAATAAGTAATAAGATAAAAATATCATTAAAATGCATCAAAGGCATTGATATAGGTTCCAATGCAAAAGAACAATCACAGGTCTGCTTAATATCACTATTTAGTGATGACAGATGTCAAAACACGATGCTCAGAGTGAGTTGTTTAAACCGCATTTGTTTGTATTCATAGTGGTTATGTTGCTCTGAATACTGAGGGAAAGGCCAAAATATAGCAAACAAATAAAAGTCAAATGAACAAAGGGTTAAATGAATTTCATAGTACGAATGCAGACTGGAAAAGTGTAATATCTTTGAATATCCATTTTGGGCACTGCCAGGTCCCTAACTGTACTCTCCAGTCTGTCCAGCCTGTCCAGGGAAGGCTCAAGGTAACCCCTATTAAAGGATTTAAAGGGACATTTTTGGGGGCACTGGGCACATGTTGGTGAAGGTGTCACGATGAGAAGAGACCAAAAAGAAACTTTTCTTTTGTGTCAGGGAACGCAAACTGAGTGACAAATAGCTGGAGTAAAATACAGACACGAAAAAACAGCAACCAGAGAGTCCATGACAGCACCTCAAGGCCTGTAGATCAGTGAAATAGTGTCCTACACTAATGGATTCCATTTTTTTCATCTCCTCCCTCCTCACTGAAATGCTGAAACACACATTTCACGACCATTCTACTGAACACTTCTTCCTGAATGACTAAGTCAAAATAGCATGATACTGTAAGAGACTCCTCCTCAAGACCATAACATTTTTGTACCACATATACTGAACAGGTTGGTTCACCAGACTAACTGGACCAGCTTCTTGACACAGGATGCCAACGTGGAACTGTTTACAAATAACTGTAAACAGTTGGACAGATGACCCCATTTCTGGTCCTGTCTGTTTTTCAAGTGTGACAAAGGCATGCAAACAAAATGACATCATGATGAGAGTATGTGAGCAGGGCTGGTCAAAGTCACACCACTGTGGCAAACAATGTGATTATACACATTGTTTTCACGTAACCTACTTCTCACTGCTCTTCAGTGTGAGGAGCATTCTTTAAATTTCAGTGTTCTATAAATTTCACCTGTCTTTCCCCCCAATGCACACAATGTAGCAGTTGTAGTTTTTAATTGCATGTATTCCCAAAAAACATACAACAGTTATTGGTTGTTTGCGGGACAGATTACTACTCAGTACCTTTGACTCCCACTATCAGGGTGTCTGACCATACTCCCACATCTAAACCCTAACAAATGATCACTTGGTCTGTTCTTCTTTGTACAGCACAGTTTGTATTTTACATAAGTGAAGCATTAGCCCTGCCCATTACTCTTGCAAACTTTTCTTTATCAGCTTCTTACCAGAGTTATTTAGGTCAACTTGGGACAAAACTAATGAGATGCATATATTTAACATGTCCACTCAGATGTGTTGTAATGAACAGGCAGATGGCAAATGAACCTCTCACACCAGAAATTGCTTCACGACGTTGTGTTGTGGAGTTCTGGAACAATTTATGATGTGTGGACTCCTTCCACTCCTCCAGAAGCATCTCTTAGTCGACCACCTTTCAGCTGGGATGACCACCAGCTCCTCCAGTCACAGGATGACATTTGGCAGTATTGGGACAAGGATAGCTCTATCGCTACACAGCTACTACTGCTCCCTTTTCTTGCTTAATACTGGGAGTGCTTTAATTAATCTTTGATTTAACAGTCCCCCTTTTGTCTGGAATCAATCTCACGTTGAATGGTGTTTCTGTAATCTCTCCAGTGAAATTCCTAACCAGTATGAAAAGGAGGAAAATAGCACATATAAAAGGACATTTCCTTATCCAAAGTGACAATCTGAAATAACACGTGCACATGTTGTGAAAGTGGTCAGTGAAAGGTGTGCAATCTTGTCAGGCATGTCTGTGATTTGTGCAGAGAGACAACAGATGAACAATTCAGTGTCACATGTTTCCTGCTTTAAAAAACGTAATGAAACAAAACAAAAAAAAGATCTTTTCGCGAATACAAATACTGCATAAATAATGATGGGACTTCCAGCGTCATACAAAAAGCTGCTTATTTGAAACTATCAAACCCTAAGTGAAATATCTCCTACTGTTTCTTTGTGTTCGAGTAGACTTCTCTGGGTACAGTTTCGTTGCTTTAGTGTAAATTCATATTGCTCTGATGTACTTGGATTGGTATAACAGCTAAGAAGATGGTGGGTGGCAAAGATACAAATGATGAAGGGTTAAGATTAGGGTCAGGGCGAAACTTCCATCAGCAACTGTTCGTAAAATATTTTCGGTAGCAGCTTGACATATATTTCATATAAGTTCACACGAAAGTTGATAAAAATCTGAATCTATCGTAAACAATCAGATGATATGATAGTGAATTCACAAATTCGACAGGTTGTAAATGGCCCGCCATTACCGAACAGTAATGATGACCACTCTCAAGTTCGTAACACAACTAAACAAGTCAGTCCGTCTTTTAAAACAATGTGGGCCTTCTCGGCTTGCACAGATGGGGTACCCACGCCACAAATGTAGACAAAGAAACCCCTAACCGAAATCATCCTTGGACTTTTCCCCCAATACTTAGGCAGTGAGGAGCGGAGCTATGGACGGTTAATTGAGTCCTCAAGGGACGCAAGGACGCGTGCATGGCGCGGACCATTCATTTGACCAATAACATCGTTTCATGTTGTCAGAGATACCAAGTGCCTCCACACAGATAGTTGGTGATACTAATACGGGCATCCTGTTTCTAAACACAACTCAAATCATCTAATGTCTTTCGACAACCTAAAGAGATACAGACATGTGGTTTAGAAATGTTCTGAGTGAGAGAAACATATGTTTATACAAAACTGTAAATTGTGGGCCTGACGATGACGTTTATGCCCTAAAGAAAACACACACACACACAGGTTCAAACATGGCAGTTTAAACGTTACATTCGACGATCCCAACCAATATCTGCCTTGTTGTGTGTACCTATGTTTATCTATGTTTGTGTGTCTATCTTTCCAACCCGCGCAAAACGACGCTGATGCGAAACATTTGCAGAGCCGCGACTGATTACGTATGAAGACCAACCAAACTGTGTAAAATGTAGGCTAGACAGGGAAGGCATGGGGGTTGGTAGTTTCGTGGCGGGCTTTTGGTCGGGTCGCTTAACAGACACCCATCTGTTGCTCATTCCTGGCTCGTGCCGAGCGCGTGAGATCGTGCTTTATTTGAATCAAGGTTGCTCTCAGGCAAATAACCTTGGAATGGATCACTTGGATGGGGTCTACTCTAAAGAACTTATAGGCTTACACATACAAATTGCGTACAACATAAGCTGTCCTTCAGCTACTTCGTTCTGGATAGTTCTGGAAAAATATGCCTTTCCCTCCTCATCAAAAGAAACCAGAAAAATGCTGCTTTTTGTCCACGAATAGTAATTAGAGCCGGATTCACTCCCCCTTTTTGGCTTATATGGTAGTCAGTAAATTGTGATTAAACTCTTCTGCATTCGGGTGCCCAAGGTCCAGACTGAAAGGGTGCGCTTGCGTTTTTGAGTTTATGTTGCCGGTGGGTTCACTCCCCAACCCCCACCAAACCAAGCAGATGTGTATCGCAGGTAAATGTCATCGCTCTGACGTAGGCCTAAGCATCTACGCATATGACTGTTATATACAAGCAGATGTCAATCCATATAGCGTGGCTTGGGTTGGCATATTAAAAGAATGGGGGGAAAACACGAAAAAACAACAACAACAAAAAAAACGACATGTTTACGCCCCGAAGCCATAATGTAAATGTTTTCAGAAAAAAGAATGAGAAGCTTCGTAACCCTCAGTAACTTTTACCTATATATTACGATAACAATATTAAATCCCACATTCACAACACGCCACATTCTGAATGTCTTTTTGCTCTGTCCGGGTATGTTTATGCTGTAGGCTATTGGAGTGGTCTAAACACCACAGGACCGTTTTAGCCTGTAACTGATATATGATTCAAATATTAACAAAAAGGATCATTTATGTGAAGAAAATATCAAAGAATTGAAGTACGTTTAGCAAATGTTTAATTATGTAATGTATTTAGAGTGTGCTCAATCTTACGAAGAAAACGAGCAATCGAAACATAGTTTCAAAGTCTGCAACTATTCAGCGTGAATAAAAAAATGTAGCTAAATGGAACATGAAAGATGAAGCGCAGGCCGAGCACAAAAGAGACAAAAGTAATAAACAAACAGCCTGACATCACCGGCGCATGCCAGTAGTGTTAATCTTACAAGATCAGCAGATGGTCAAGTTAACATTGGCGAGGTCTGTTCCCAGAGGCACCGCTATCTGCGTCAAAATCAAAGTACAATAGATTTTAGGCCCTCCCTCGACGCGCTGGAGCGCTATAAAAGACCTCTTGGTCCGGACAGAGCGTCAAAGCACCCTTCACTTACCCTGAGCACACACGAAACACTTGAACCGTGCAACCATGACTCCCAACATCATTAACGAATCGACTAACCTGTTCGGCTCTAGGTCGACAGTTGCGCAGAGAAAAGAAGCGAGTGAACTAAGAAAGGTAAGATTAACTAACGATATTGTTACAGCACCGTGTCTAACTCACCCACTCAAAAGACGCTAGCTAACGTTTGATCATTTTATTCTTCTTTAGACTCTCAAGCCACTCATGGAAAAGAGAAGGCGCGCACGCATCAACGAGAGCCTCAACCAACTTAAAACGCTAATCTTACCTCTGGTTGGCAAAGATGTAAGTATTCCGATTATTAACACTGAAGATGAGACAGAAACATGATGCAACATGATATATATATATTTAATTTCAACCTAAATAACTGTACATTTTCTTGTTACAGAATTCACGCTATTCCAAACTCGAGAAAGCCGACATTCTTGAGATGACCGTTAGATTCCTTCGAGAACTCCCATCATCTCCAGTTAAAAGTAAGTTTGGTGTTACTCATGTTTATTTAGGGCAACAGTTACTCGTGAAGTTACTTGTGATTATTACTATTTCCTTTATTAAAATAATTGTAGCAGGGTATTAATCTAAGCATTTTACTCTATTCTCTAGGTCAAAATGACAGTTACAAAGAAGGGTACAAAGCCTGTCTTCAGCGCGTCTCCGCGCTTCTTCCGCAGACCAGCCTGGACAAAGACACCTGTCACCGTGTAAACGACTTCATCCGGCAGTCGATGGCTGCTACGACTACGGCCTGTCAGAACTGCTGTGCCCAGAGTTCTAGAGTGTCTCCACCACTACAACAGAGACTCCTGAACCTCAAGCCTACAAGCCCACGAACCGAAAACCACACAGGCAGCGCGATTAGGCCGATTCCGATTCGACCTCAGCCTGTTCCACAGGTCGTTAGTGCCAACATGTGGAGACCGTGGTAGATGAGGCCCGAAGCTTGAAACAGTAATTTATTATTTAATTTGTGCTCGATTTGCTGTGAAATGTACGAATGGAACGCTAACCAATGTGAAGCCAGCTGTATGAACTATTGGAAGGGATTTGGCTTCTAGGCCTAATATGTAATTCACAAGGCTGCCAAAAAGCACAGATCATCAGTATATGTATATTCTATGAATGCGATTTAATGCAATCCTCTTTGGGGTTTCCATGAACAAGGGTTGTAATCAACACAAATGTAAACCCCAAGGGTTATAATGTATGTTTGAGGTTTGCACATTTGACTTTAGTATATTTGGTCTGTGCAAAGAAGCAGTAAACACCGTGTGTTAAATATTGAAATGCAAAATAAATGACGATAATGTAATACAAAGCGAACAAAACAATAAAATACAAATTCTTGGATTTATTCTGGCTGGTGTGTCTTATCTGTCAAAAGAGATCTTGCTATCGATTCTGAACAGCTTATTTTCTCGAAAAAATATAAATTATGGGTTAGTTAAATCGGTTCTGGGACTTACACATTATATTGTAGGGATAAAAATGAATCAAGGAAAGGACTGAAGACTTCACTGCAACATACACTCGTTTAATCACTGTCACGAACGCATCAAGAAAACTGACAGGATCCTTTTACGACTTTCCAAATTTGCTGCATTCGCTGAAATGTGCTTACGCGCTTGGGTTCTTAGGATCTGCTTACGTTGAGTTTTTGCGTAATTCCTCTGAACAGGACAGAAGTCTGCAATACAGCATCACCAGGATCTTTTTTTAATCATAAAAATAAAAGCCCAAGCACTTAGGCGTTAAAACAGTAAATACGTAGCGTTTAGCGACATTACCCTAAGAATAGTACAAAGCATTACAGTTCTCATCTCTTTTCTGAGATACAAATTGATTTCCGTTTTTCTTAATATGCGCACAGAGGTGAATCCATATAAAGTATTGATACTCTGGGAATTTCAAAAAGGGGAAATAGGGTCTCTCTCTGCGTTGTTTCTGCTCTCCAGACTGGAGACTGGACAAACACACCTTCCCGCGTTTCAAGAGCTTCAGTCATCTGTGATGTTGTTTCTGATTGTGGTCCTTCAGAACTGCTGCGCCTAGAGCTCGAGAATGTTCTTTAGTTAAAACTGAGATCCCTGTATACCTAAATTTTACGAGCGTCCGAACCAGAAACCACGCATGACATGTCTTTTGTGTCAGCATGCGGAGAATGTGGTTGATGATTATCAAAGCTATCAAAACCATTCTTTTTCTGGTGTAATATAGGGACAGAACCATCACTCAGGAGGCACACACAAGTAACATGAAGGCAATGTCAGCAGTACGCCATACTTAAGTATGTAGTCAGAAACCTCTGCAGATTGCCATTCTGAACCAAACACAAGATGGTCAAAGGATGTCAATTACTAAAATATGTCTTAGAAAACGCTCACTGAATTCATCTCTTCAAAATTTCAGCAAATAAAACGCCAGAATGATTGGTGCCTACAAAACAAAGGGTATTCAAATGTGTGCAACCACCAGTGTTGTAAAGTATTTTTGGTAAAGGAAAGCAGTCATAGCTCACGTTCCCATTGTGGAATAACTCCTATGCGATACAATATTTGTCGAGCAATGTGAACAGCAAAAACACATGCCACGGCGACTTTTCAGTTTCGATTTGGCCCGCCCTTGAGCAGCCCGGATTTTCTTTCTTTCTTTTTCTTTTTTTGTTGTTAAGATAACCAAAGAGATTTTTTGTCACACTATAGACAACTGATTTTCTGCCATGTGTGACAAAAACAGGATGTGTGTGAAGCAGTGTAAATACCAAAAGCACATAAGAATTTGCTTTCCGTTGCTATCTGGGCCACATTCGATTGTAGAACAAAATTCGATTTCACGTCTGATTTTTCCGTCACTTTCCGTGTGACAGTTTGAACTTTTTCACGCTGTTGTGTCGGCGGGACTGTTGGAAAAAGGTTAAATAGTAACTACAGTTATTATTAGTCTTTGTTATAGCTGTGGCTACTTCAGCCGAAGTAGCTTATCTTGTTTTGCTTATTTCTGGCATTGTCACCATAGTCTAACGAATCTATAGCCGACATCTACGGTAAATTATCTATGTATGTACATGGCTTGATTCCAGTAACTCCTAGTTCTCTTGATGCTGCTTACTGAACGGACATTAGTCCTACATCTTTACTTTCATTTGCACATTTCAGGGCTGCGGTCATTTACACTAAACGGAATCAGACCAGGAACGTTGAATTGCCCGCAGGGTACTCAAAGCCCGATTATATTGGTATTCTAGAGGGGAAACAATACAGATAATACCCAGGAATAGTTTCAAATGTGATCTTTTACAACCCCACATGCGTGAATACCTACTCGGTGTAAAGCTTAGGAATCGTTTGTAGCACTGTGTTCGACAAACGTGGGGTTGTCAGACTTTGAATCAAATCTTTGAGCGAAATTAAGCAGCGGGGAGAGACACAACTGCTGAAACGGTCTTGGGTCGTTTCTGTACCCTTTTCCTTCGGCCAAAATTTGTCAAATGTAGCACAGTTGGAATTTGAACTGTGAAACTTTGAATGAAACTGCAAAGAAAATGTAAGAGGAAAGCATTAAGACACTTTTGCGGTTTAAGTTTTAACGAGAGAGAATATAGAAACCATTTAATCTTAAACAAAAACACACTTGTTGCCTGATAATAATTCATACATAAATATGCTTGTAATATTCATTAAAATGAACGTAGACAATCGCAACCTTTAAAGGTAACCCCCCCCCCCCCCCCCACAAAACTACTGCATTATAAAAAAAACTGCATTATAACAGACCATAAACCATAACTTATTCTGAAAGTTTCCAGTGACTTGAGTGGCAAATAACCCTTTAACAATTAATATACTGTTTAGAGTTAGAACTAAGACTTTCAATAACTATCTAAAGGAAAGCTATCACCAAAAATGCACAGTATTAACAGAAATTCAATAACTAGTTACTCAGATTGTTAAAGATTTATCTAGCCAACATTTTTTCCTCTACAGGGAAAATATATTTTGAAAGACACAAAATATCAAATATCATACCTTAAAATACATAGTAACACAAATACAGTACTTTAAAAAATCACAATGAATATTGGGAGCTCATCTGATGGCTGGAACAGATCTCCACCCTCTGGATAACTCAGCCTGCCTGTGCTCATTTTCATTACACGAATGCTAAGGACCAGTAGCAGTTGTGAAGTGATCCTGATTCAGATGTGATTAGAGATCCTGATTCAGCTCTGCATGGTTTCTGCTTCACCAGCACTGTTATTTCTAAAGATTGTAATCACTCTCTTTATGGATGGATGCATGTCTCTAAATGATGACCTTCTAATTTCCCAAAAGGAATAGAAATGCGATGCTGAAATGCTTTGTCCCAGTATTTTTGTGTTAATTATTGTGTTAAGTCTCCTCACACACATTACTCTGACAGTTGACTGTGCAAATAGGATCTCAGTAAAACAGATGAAACACTGGGTTAACATCAAAATGCTCAGATAATGTTTGATACATATTATACATATACATATATACACACACACACATATATATATATTTTTGAGGAGCAGAAATATCTGTGAATCTGAGTAAGACACATCTCTGCAAACATGTGGTCATGGTTTTACTGATTTGATTCATGCCTTTGGTTTACACTTTAGCTTTGGTTGTGTTCCATGTTTATGCACCCATTTAGTGTCCACCCCACAGCCCTGCTCCGAATGTAGCAGCTGTTACTCCCCGCATGCAGTTTCCCCAGAGGCAGACACTTGGAGACATGATCAGTAACAGATCATATATAGCAGAGGCTGCTCAGTACATCCTCAGAATTTAAAGGTTTATTCTTTTCATTGGTTGAGTTTTTGGTTATCGTGTATGTACTAAAGTAAAACACACACACACACACACGCACACACACACACACACACACACACACACACACACACACACACACACATATATATATATATGCATGATGTCCTGCAACACATTTCATTTTCTGTACAGAGGATTGCATTTGTTTTGTGACTTGTTTACGTGTGTTTAAGATAGTAAGGAAACGTGGATTTGAGTGAAGTGGGTAAACCACTTTACATAAACTAGCTCAAAACAATTATAATTAATTATAATGAATTAATTAATATATACAGAATATATATATGTACAGAAAATGAAATGTATTGCAGGACATCACGCATTATATCAGTGTGAGGTTCTCTCATGCATCAAAGACTGGCCTGGGCTAAAATATAGATCTCACAGCTTCAGTTTTTGGTATAAGTCCTCTCTATGATAGAATTCAGAGACACATGAGAAACAGAGACAATGAGTTCAGACAATGTGTTATCTCAGCAAAGCCCTTAAATGGAACTGCAGTTGTCCTGCTTTATGGTCCAGTTCAACCATCAGGGTCAAACATCAAATTTGGCCCAGTAACACCTGGTCAAGCTGGCAATGTATTTCATACAAAACAGAACAGAATGACATGTAACAGGTTGGAATCTTTTCTACAAATGTAGATTGACACATTTGCATCTTGCGCTACTATAAAGTTCCTAATATTTTGTTGTTATTAGAGTACCTATGTCATGTATTGTAGTCAAGACACTAAGAGTATGAATAAACAAATACTGAGAAAATAACATGGTAGCCCTCTTACATAACAACAGCAACAGGTAAAATAAATATTTTACATCAAATTTAAACCAAACTCTAAATTGTGACATAACTAATATGCATGTGAAATAAACAAAAGAATGAATTTTTATTGGATAAAATCAGTATATAAACCAGTTAACGGCAGTTGTTATGACACTCTGAGCATGCTTTCCTAGAAAAGTCTTTGGCGCTAAACTCATTCCATTATGAGAGAACTGTTTCTCAGTCATACTGAGTGACCTCAGCCAACACCAGCACAAATCGGCAACATAACTGCCTTAAACTTTCACTTTCATAGCCACAAATCTACTAGTAATTTTAAAGTGCAGATTTCTGTGCCAGTCACAGCATACCTCAAAAACACATTCACCATCATTGCTGTAAGGTTATTAGTGCAATCGACTGCTAGTTTCACACATATACCACAGAAGAACTATAAAATAGTTCAGGACACTTCATGACATCAGTAGGATGTTTGCTTAAGAGCTGTGTTATGACTGTCATTGTTAAATTTGAATGAATATCTTATATTTGTCCACTTAGTGCATTTTTGATGCTGAATATTGCTTATGTTCAGTCCCAGGAGATGGTTAATGTCAACATTATACATATTTCTATTTATTATGTATACGTCCGCTATAATACTGGACTTGCTTATTCACTTTCTTAGACTTGACCGCATTTACAAAGAGTTTGTTTTTTCCCCCAGCTGTTCACTGCTGTTATTTACTTATTTTTCTGCTAATTTCCAAGTAATGCACACATTATGTGTTCAAATGACATCAAACATTCATTATATGTTTATCATTATCTGTTTAAGCACGTTTAATCAAAACTGTATTTAATAATGCAGCATTGTATTGTATTGTTTACTGTATTGGATTAATTTTCCCCTTGTGTCTCTATTTCATGATTATTTTGGACTTGCAGATATTCCTTGCTGCACTTTGAGGCTCCCCCAGTCCACAACATCTTGGTAATAGAATGAAAAAGCCTCATGAATTTGCAACCATTACATATCCCAACAGTTAACATGCAACTGTGCAAATTTCTTCATAAAAAAAGACTTGTAAAGCTCATGACTGATGAGACTGGAGATCGAATAATGGTTTGGTCAATTAGTAAACCAAATAAACAGTAATCCAACTTTGAGATGTATTTGTTGGCTGCGTTTAAAGTCCAGTCTGTGAAACACCTGCTGTGAGCAGCAGCTTTGGCTTCATGAGGCACATTACTCTATGATTATTAAAAAAAATCAGCATGGAAAGCTCATTGTGATATTGACTTGTTAGTGTTTAAATGTTTGATTATCTTGGATATCTTTGAAATCTGTGGTTTTGTGTGAAACTCTCTCAGAGAATTGATTACCAGCCCTCTTAAGAAAGCCACTGCATATTTATTCATCCAGCAACCGCTTTTATCCAAAGCGGTCGGATATCGTCTTACAATCATCTTGTCGTTTATAAAGTAATATTTGGTCCCATTATGCATATTTGTGAAATATACCTTTCTTCAGTCAGATGTTTTTTTTTAAAGTGCAGCTGATTGCTAAAACGCATGGTTCATAGTCAACTACACCAGTGAAATATCCAAAACGACCCCCACCCTATAATGCATACCAAATCATTCCCACGTCTTGGAACGTCTTTAAACAAAGGTTTGCTGTCCAGCTTTACTTGCACAGATGGGGCACCCACGCCAAACGTGTATAAGGGACAAAAGCAGTTCAAACCGAACGCATTTCACAGACAAAAAAAGTTTCGAGAAACTCCATGCTCCCTCCACCAGGCTACGCGTCTAGCAATTAAAGATCTCATGGGGACAGTGGGCGCGTGCAAAGGATATATCAGTTGCAAACTACAGCCAGCCTCGTTCCTCAAAGACTATCGCTCTGTCGCTCCCTTGTGTTAGACCTACCACGACATTTAGCTTACTACTGCAGAAAAAAATCAATGATTTAAAACAATGAAGAAGATTTCTCCCAAAAACTTTGCGTAAATATAACTTTTAAAGGAAAATTATTTTTAATCCCGAACTAATTGAGCATAATCTCTAAATTATAACTAAACATAGGGGATTGCAGCATGTTACGTGTCATACATATTAATGCTCACTCGCCAAAGATGGTAAATACACTTAGAAGATATGCCAACGCCCCCACAAATACGTGTCCACGAATTGTCGAATTTTTAAAATGAAGAACGGCGATCTAATGCAATAATAAGAACGAGTTTAAAATTCATATAGATTCAAACTATATCTCCGAGCCAGCATTCCCTGCGAGTGAAACTACAAACCGATTCCCCTTTGTTCGATCATCTGTGTCCTCACGCCATTGATGATACGTGTACAGATGGGATACTGACGCCAAAAATGTTTTCAAAAACATTACGTGTAGGTACAGACACTCTGAGAAGAAGTAAGGTGAAGGCAGCCCACTGAAAGGGCGCAGTCCTAGACGAGGGGGGTTGTTAACTGAAGGGTCCATCTGGTGTTCTACTCTTGGCTCGTGCTTGACGCGTGGATCCCAAGGGGCATCATAGAGACCTAACTGAAAAAAATGACACGGTAGGACAGGGTGCACTAGTCGTCACAAATGTAGACTGAGAGTGTATCTAAAATCTATCATTTTTGTATAACCTATGCAAACATTCTGTATAAATTCTGGCCGTGCGTCAAGAAGCGAAACTATACAACTTTACAGCTTTACGAGGGCCCAAATAAACCGCAGTCTTAAAAATATAATGTAGTACATGGTGAATGTGGACCTTTGACACACGTTGTTATGGTGATTTGTTTGCCTGCTGAGAGCAGCTTGCCCCAAGCCAATCTCTGCACGCGCCTTCTACCCCCTCCCTGACAACTAAAGCGGCACAGGTGAGGTTCCACGTCATCGTGGAAAGACGTAAGAGGAAAGCTAACTATTGTTGATCAGAGTTTACACGCAGATGTTACAGTAACAAAGCGTGGCTTGGGGATCTGGTCGCGTAATTTAAATTATAAATCAAAAAACTGGGTGGTACCCCCGAGCTTTACGCGTTCTATTCTCCAGGTCTCCGCCCCCACACTCCTTCAAAACGCCCCATCCCGACATTAAAATGAATAACGTTTAAAGAAATACATGTAAATACACACACAGGCAGACAACTGACGATTAAAACGCTCAAATGCTTCGTGTTTACCCCACTCTCAAAGCTTATATTTGACCAGAAAATGTTCTGAGTTTTGACGAATAGATACCACATTCGCGAGAAGACACAAATACCAAGATATGTATTATTAGAAGTAAATGCATACGGTTAGATTATCCAAGCAAAGGCGACTGTTTATAGATATTCATAACGCCAGCTATTGTTCTAGAAACGAAAGATGTTTGACAAATATTGTTACGCAGTGGCTTGGGGGCGTTTCCAGGACGCGCAAAATGCCGATATATAGCGCGCACCGAGTCCCAGTCTCCAGTTCAACAGCTCAGTTGTCTACTTAGACAGAGACTGTTCTTAAGACTTCAAAATGCCTCCAAGCACAATTTCAGATATCACCCTTTCTTATGCGCACAGAACTGTAGCCATGAGGAGGGAGGCCACTGAATTGAGAAGGGTAAGTTTTCAAAGAGAAGTCCATTATTACATTTTATTCACACTAGCTTTCTCGTGCCCACTGACCGCAGTGCGTCTATTAATTGCGTTTCTTTTTTCAGACTTTGAAGCCTTTGTTGGAAAAGAGAAGGCGAGCGCGTATCAACGAAAGCCTAAGCCAACTGAAAACCCTCATTCTTCCGTTGATGGGCAAAGATGTAAGTAAAGATACCATCAAAAACTTCGACATAACACATGTCTATTATGCCATAAAGAAATTCAAAGTAGGCCTACAGTCTAACCATGCTTTGTTTTCCTTTTCAGAACTGTCGCTACTCCAAGCTCGAGAAAGCAGACATTCTGGAGATGACCGTTAGATTCCTCACAGAAACTCCTGTTACCCGAACTAAAGGTGAGTTCGTATTTCCAGATCGCTTACTTCCAAACGGTGTAAACTATACTCATCACTCAAATCTTTCTTGTTTTATTCAGCAAATAAAACGATATTTGTTCCTCATTCAAGGTACAGATCAGAATTTCAAAGACGGGTACAAGGCATGTCTTCAGCGCGTATCTACTCTAGTCCAGCAAGCCAACCTAGACGAAGACGTACATCAGCAGATCAACGACTTCATTCAGCAGTCGGTGGTTTCTGCGACCCCAGTCTGTCAAAACTGCTGTGCTCAAAGCTCCAGGTTGTTTCCACAATTGCAGCAAAGACTCTTAAACCTGAAATCTACGGGCTTCCAAACCGAAAACCATAGAGACATTCCTATCCGACCAATTCCAAACCGAGCAGCTTTGCCATACAGCGCCAACATGTGGAGACCATGGTAGACAGACACATCCACACCTTGAAGTCCTTTTTTGTTTTCTGCCACATGGTGATCGTATTAAATCCATTACAAAAATGTATAAATATAATATAGATGAAAAACATACGGACCTCTGTGAGCTGAAAAACTATGGGCTATCATTCGTTTTGCTTAGGTATTATATACTCGTAATATTTTGCGTACCTTAAGGCCGTGGTTCAGTGAGCGGCCAGGTTTAAACCAGTTTTCGCATGTTTAAATGTTTTCTTTAAGATCCTACGAATAACCTGTAAATATCGCGGTTATATTTAGTCCTAGTGTTGAAATTTTCAGGGCTGTAGAAAACGCATATGTAAAACCCCAAGGGTTGATAAAATGTAAGTGGTTTTCACTTCTGATTTTCAGTATTCTATGTTTGTGCGGATAAACTGGTAAGCACTTTGTGTTGCATATAATCCGAAGTCTCTTTTTGGGGATGTGCTATATTTCCATTAACTGTTCACTGTCGTGTATCTGCTGTACTTTGTAATAAAGGCATAAAACCACAACGTTCTGTGAGTTTTTCTCTTTGCAATTTCAAGAAACGACAATGTACAAAAACACAAGAAGAAAATGCAGCCTCATTTCTCTCTAATGTGATTAGTTTAAATCATTATGTTAACAATGACAATGGGAATTTGCATGCCCTAATTTTGTGAAATGAACGTTGCGCTTCAGCATTGTTCAGGCACCTGGCTTCAGTGTGGTAAAGGTTATTGTCAAAAAGCCCGCCGAAACGCAAACACATCCTGGTCTCTGTCGCCACCTTGTGGTCTACTTAAAGATCGGAACTCCTTTAACTGTACGTTGGATTTCACATTTTATATTGTCTATGAAGATTTTCAGTCATCCACGTCACAGGATGTTTGGAAGTAAGTGAACGGCAATTAAATCTGCGGTACGATCTTGAAGATGTTTCGCCACTCATTTGAAAGGCCTCCTCAACTGAAGAAGGTTCGCCACTAATTTTAGCGGTTTTCTGGTCGGAGGAGAAGGCTCTCGAAGAAGTAGCGAAACGCCCTCAACATTATATCAAATCCAGTTGCATTTCACTCACTTTCTATATTCGTATTCTGAATCAGACCTACTACTAACGGAGTGGGTATACTTTTTTCATTGCTTTATCGAAGTGTGCGTACAGGGACAAAATCTTAAAATGACAGAATGCAAAATAAAAGGTGATATATAAAAGACTTTAAGATAAAACAAACAATGTTATTTAACATAAGGGTAACAAACGGTGAGTGCTGAGGCATAAAAAGCGATTCCTTACAGGATCATATATAGGAAAACCAATGACTACGCACTGACTCGGCAGGAAAGTGAAATAAAAAGCTCAAATGACATATTAAAACTTAAAGAGAGCTAAATAATTTAGCGTTAAATTGTTAGAACCGACATCCTTCAGACAAGTCATTCTCTGTGACTTTTACGTAGGAAGTGGAGGTAACAAATCGATTCTTCTTTAAAACCTATTTCGCTTGAGCAAGTTACGCTACTGCAGCCCTCGCGCCTCTTCAGACAGTCCGTTTCATTCCCTCTGCACCGCCAGTATCACCTCGCACGAGCTCGAGGCTAACCGGTCCAAATGTCCGCTGCAAAAATGCCAATCGCTTCCCCGTCCATTCAGATCTGCAGGTAAGATCTCCCTCATTGATGTTCTTTAATCTCGAAACGTACTCTTTGCTACAATTTAACAGCAGGAGAGGACACAAAGCTTGTCTGTGTTCAAATGTCCGAAGCGGCCCGGTAATCCGCATTTTCTGTCACAAACAGATTTAGCTCAGTTTCTTAAAAAAGCGAAATTTCCTTAATGGTTACAAGCAAAATAGACTTAATAAATTAGCCCCGAGAGAAAGCATTGCACCTGACAAGGCTTACGAATGCGGACACATTTCGACACCATCCATAGCCTACTGTGTGTGACGCCTGTCGCGGCTTATATGATGACCTCAATAATGATGCTAGGGTACTATAAGACGCCTGTGAGGATACAAGGTTATTTAAAGGCCACTACTGTGATATTATCTGACTTATTGACAGTAAATGCACGTCGCACTGATTTGTATTGAAATATTACGGCCAGGTAACAACTATGAATGAAAAAGGTATATCGACGCAGTCTCATTTCCTTGTTCGTTCCAAGTTGTTACAGAATTAAAAACAAAAAAAACAGCTAAGAGTGACGGTGTTCTCAATGGACGTCTTTCGCGTGAGGTACTTCGCGTGCATTTATCTTTTGTTTGGCAATCCTTTGCAGCAGGATTAGTCGTTGAAAAATCCTCGGTCAGCTTTAAGGGTGAACTGCGTTTTGCGGAGTAATGTCGATGTCTCAGCATTTGACTGGAGACTTTGCCTCTACCGGCTGGGAGAGACATTACACGTCAGAGTAGTGGTGGCTCATGGCACTAGGCCTGCCACGTGCTATGCATTTCTAGGAAATACTTTGGCTTTGAAGGATCTGCTTGTCCAGATAGATTGTATCATGATGATTTGACAAAATTTGCGTAAGCTATCCTTTGGACGGTTAAAATGCATAAGCTGATGAATAAAAAAAGGACTAAAATTCAAGAGTCGTGCAGCAATGGAAACATCTTCCAAATCAAATTAAACTCGAATATTTATCATCATGTTAAATTGTTTTAACATTAAAATTTCTGTCTATTGTGATAACAGCAGAAACGGGGCTAAAATGGCCAGTTCCCAGTGCTGGGCATGGTACGGCAGATCAGCACTTTGTAGACGTGAGCACTGTGAGACCCTACAATAGGCCTGTACATTTTCCATATCAGTCAAGGAACATTCTCAGACCTTCGCTCATATGAAAGTAAAAGGGAAAATATGTGAGTTTTCACTGTCACTGTGTGAGTAGTCATTATTTATCAGCGCAAAGTCTTAACCAGGTATTTGTCACAAACGCATGACTACATGACTACACTACCCACAACGGACCCCCATATTTATGTCATATCTCAAAGAAAAGATTAATCATACAGTATTAACTGCATGCTTAAATGAAAGACAACACACAGACTAGAAATTTATGACCAAAATGATAACACAACTTTTTTTCTATTAGCAAAATATTTATATTACATGGCATTTATTTGATCTAGAGAATATATTAGACTACTATATTACTAGCGCTACAGTATTACTAGTAGTACTATATTAGTTAACTTGCAAACCTATGTTGTTCATTGCTATACCCTCTGTTATCCTTTAGTTAAAAATGTGTGCCATTCTACTGCCTTTAAGACACAGGAATTTAGCATATGGTTGTTTGCAGAAAAAAAGGTTTACCAGCATGCTTTTGTCCTGTCTACATCATTGCTAACTTAAGCAATGCTCTTTAATTTTTCTTTCTGTGTGCTGGTGGTCATGTGTGTAGTGTGTAGTTCTGTGTGTTGTGAGTGGCCTGGAGGCCAGTTGTTTCTCTATACCATGCCACGGTTGCTCAGATACGGCTGGACATTGCAGTGAGGTGGGAGAAATGATGTGGTGAATCAGTCACAGGGACACGCAGGTTTTTTCGTCTCATTGTCAGGGCACCTTGTGAAGGCATTAAAAAAAAAATCTGAAAACTGTAATATGCTTATGATTCTTCAGATCGGGAGGACTTTTCTACGAGAAATCAAATGTTTCATTCATTACCACAGTCTGACCAGGTGGGTACAACCAAGGTACAGTTGAAATCTGCTAATGACAGTTTGTGTGCCAGTGCAAATCCTCCGATTTGGTATCTGGCATTGCGTGGCGCAGGTGAGATTATGTGTTGTCAGTTACGGTTGAAGGATATGATTCAGTCAAATGCAGGCATATGTTTTTGGACAGCACTTAGTTCTGTGTGCCCACTGTCTTTTTTGATGTCTGATGGCTACTTAGCATTAATCTAATTTCATCATTAATATGAGTTTAGTATTAATCTCACTAGTGTTGTTAGTGATAACTTTGATAACTTGTTCTTTGCTTGAGATATTGCAAACTTTCATTCAACATTTTTTTGTGCTACTTAGCTTGATATGGAGGGTGCACCGTGTGCGTGTGTGTGTGTTGTTGTTGGTGATGTTGGAGAGGTAGAGGCAGTAGTAAAAGCACTACTGGTTATAATTGTGGGGCACCAGTCCTTATGGACATCTCAATCAGATGTTTACAGAGGGAGGTAAATTCTTAGAGTTTATAGACCAGATATGACATAAGAGAAACAATATCACATGGGTGAAGTTTTAAATTAATTTTAAGGACCTGTTCAGAAAACAGCAATAAAGGGAATAATAGATAATATGGAAAGGGATAAATGATGTACATAAACAGTCATTGCATCAGGATTAAAGGGAAACAAACACGAGATGCAGTGAATACAATGGGTTCAGGCACCTACTAAATGGAGGAGAACATAGATACATATACTTCAGCACAGGTCAATCAGTGCTACAATAATCACTATAGGCTTGCTTTGGTTCAATTTAATTAAGTTACAGCCTAAACATGGTTTAGTGAATGCCATCACCAGGAGAGCTAACTAATACCTGTGGTAATAGAGGAGAAAAGGCCAGGATAGCTTACGCTCTGGCTGATGGCGGATGTGACTTGGCCTTCCCTGGTTAGGTGAGGAAACAGTCATCTCTGAGCTAGAGGTCAAGGATGTGTGAGGTTCTGGGTCCTGAGGGGTCATGAAGAACGAGGCAGCTGGAAAGTCTCCTTTTGGAGTCAGGATTGATTTCATCGGGTGGTCTGAGATTGAAGTTGGATCAGACGCTTGGTCAACGGAGACAGTTTGGCACGCTTCAGCCACAGTCTTAAAACAATGAGCACCACATCTGGATGGCATAGGACTTCTGCAATGGCAACAGCAATGCTAACTCTAATGAGTCATCTTCCATTCAGATGGTATGGGGAGTGTTTAATGGCCATTGGAGCCGGTGATTGCCCCCCCCATCCTTCTTTATCATCTGTATGTTCATGACAGAGTAACCTGTGAATTAATTAACTGATCATAGCATAAGAACAAATGTTCTGAGATCCACAGGACATGTTTTATGACTCCTGTCATGAGGTTTGGTTCGGGATGACACGGAAAAGGCTGACACCTGGTGTGTGCAATCATTTGCTCCGCAATTCCTTGCTTATGGTGATCCCTGCATTTGGGAGGGAGACGCCCAGTACAGAACGACAACAAGTAACACACAACAATCCTGAAACAGCATTAAAGTTCACCATCAGACATACAGCATAATGTTTGACACAACGTGTGTGTGTATGTGTGTGTGTTTATGGATTTGTGTGATGTGTGTGTGTGTGTGTGAGTGTGTGTTTGGTTAATGATAAACTTATGCCGCCATGTAGTGCTGGCCATTGCACTGTAGAGGATGTTAGAGGGAGAGACACAGCCTTATGGCTACCACAGTAATTCCACACATTATTATCATTGTGATTGTTGCTGTTTTAGTGGTATTATTCTTATTATTTAGTAGTGTAGTGGTAGTAGTAGTGGTAAAAGCAGCCTATACAATGCTATTAGTAGTAGAAGCGGTGATGCAAACAGCAGTGGCTGTGGTAGGACACCTATTGTTGGTAATAAATTTGATTGTGTGGGCTGAAACGAGATAGAGAAGATAGCGCCATATTTGTTTGCGTGGATTATAAAATTATGAGGATTAAGTTATACATGGACTAACGGGATTGGTCCACAGATGTCAGCACAGCAAGCAACTGTCAAATTCAGCTTTTGAAACCAGTTGCTATGTACTTCCTCTTATTTATGATGTTACTATGGCAACCTTCAGTAGCCATCTTTCCTGATTGGATAAGGGCTCTGTGAGAGTGGGCGTGTTCGGAGCCTGTGAGAAATGCAGGCGGGGGCTGCGCTGATGATGTCACAGCTGACACATGTGGACTGAGATGAAAGATATGAATGAAAGGCAGAGAAGAGAGAAGCTAAGGTCACAGTCGTCTACGAAGCACACTCT
This sequence comes from Chanos chanos, assembly GCF_902362185.1. Lineage (NCBI taxonomy): Eukaryota > Metazoa > Chordata > Actinopteri > Gonorynchiformes > Chanidae > Chanos > Chanos chanos. The sequence goes on from NC_044503.1 coordinate 17,908,682, forward strand.
GTCACCCCACGCATCACCAGGGCTTATAGAACTGGCACAGTCGATATGGGCTCACCTTACCAGCTCAGCAGGTAGTAAACACACACGCACACACACACACACACACACACACACACACAAACAGAGCACAGTTTATTAATTTAGAAACTACAGCTGAAGATGCTTGTTTAGGCTGGGATCTCATTTGGAGCTTGTTCAGTGATATGCCGTGTTGTCTTTCACTGAACAGTGAAGCTGGTCTTGTTTTAAATATCGCCCAGTGTATGGGTGTTGCACACTACAGTCCTGTGTTTTATCACATTGTTCATAAACACAGCTGTTGTGCGACTCTTCCTCTAATCAGTACTCCTGTGTAAAGGCAGAATATGGTGAATTTGACAGTGCCGTACTTCCCTGCGGATGCCTGTGGTTTCTGCTCTAACCGGTTTCGAAACCACAGCTTTAAAGCTTTCCTTGTGTAGTAGTGAATAAATTCTGTCTGTGTTGACAAGGCCTGCCATGTATTACCAGTGAAAATATGCTTTGTATTGTATTGTACTGGTCCTTAATGGTTCTGCTTATTGTCTGTGTGTGTGTGTGTGTGTGTGATTTTATAATGAAAAAGCAGTAGACAATGCTAATGAGATGCATTCTTAAGAGTGGGCTGTTCTTGCTGTTGTCACTCGCAGGGTTTGTTTGGATTCTCTGTTCATGGCTTCACGTTTGTAGGATCATCTTTTAGTTTCTTCTGAGACTGAGGAAGTCATCACAACTTCAGCACATTGCCTACTAAGGCCTCTCCTCCAATTAATCTAAATTTCTGTCATCTTAATCCACAGAATGATGCGTCCTGATGACGCTAACATTGTTGGTAATGTTCATGGTGGTACAATCCTGAAGATGATTGAAGAAGCTGGATGTATCATTGGAACACGCCACTGCAACACCCAAGCGGGGGTAAGTTTCCTACTACAGCTCAGCAGGTCTGACTGCAACATTACAACATTAGCATTAGAAATGAAAGAGGACCACAAAAGAGAAGGCTGCTGTGAAAAAATCAAAGTATATAAAAAGAACATTGTCATGTTTTAAATGTGCACATCCATATTGTCCCCATGCAGTATATTTTGTTATCAGTAACATTCAAAAGTTTGTTGTAGTTTAGTGAGTAAAGTGCTAAATTGTAGGTTTCAAGTCTGATCCAATCAAAGGTAAGTCATCAAAAAATATGTAAGATGAGGATCTTATAATTATCTTGGTATCATGTGTGCTTAGCTTGTATCTCATAGTGTACCAGCTGCTGATTGGTGGAGATATACTTATGCAGATATTCCTGGCATGCATTGATGACCATCAGGTTGCCAAGCCTGACCTTTGTCCCACATAAACCTATTCCCTCCCTCTCAGCATGACTCCTGAGTATCAGAGCAGAGTCAGTGCCAAAGCCAGAAGTCAAGACGTTTGTCTGTAAAAGTAAGGCCAGAGGTCAAGACCTCTATCTGTAAAAGTGAGGCCAGAGGTTAAGATCTCTATCTGTAAAGGGTATGTGGAGTAGGTCAGTGTTGTATTTTAATGAAGCTCACCGACAGGCAGAATCGTCCCTCTATCAAGAATGGCCTTTGACATTTTTAGCCATTTTTAGCCTGTGGTAAACACTGAAACCTGATTGAGACTACACAGAGATACAGAAATACTCTTTGCTAATGCAGTAAAAACACAGAATGCCCATTTTATGAGCAGCAGGGACTCTGCTGTCTGTAAGATGTCTGAGAAAGGAGGAATGCAAAAAAAAGAGAGAAAGGAGAAATGAGAGATTGACCAAAGCCTAACCAGTGTAGCTAGAATTATGCTTACTCTAAGTCCATGTAAAGCAAAGAACACCCAGCATTTATGACTGAGTAAAGTGGAATTCCCATAAAGCACTTATTTATGTTCTTCTCTGGGTCTGGTTTGACTCAAAGCCCATCTGGTTTCACTGTGGTTTCTGCTTAGTAGTTTCCATTCAGTTTGAATTGGAGTCTGTATACACCATACAGTGAATGAGTCAGAACTGATGCCAGAAAGTCCTAAAAAAGGGAGATCTATAGTGTTTACTGAAACTGACTGGAAACAAACAGTCATTATAATGATGTCTTTGGTAATGAGTCAACATTTAGCAAATGCTGTGAACAATAATTACCAGAAATGTTACTCAAATTAACCTAAAAACAAATAATTCCACTCACCTGAGAAGGCAGGTGGATACTTCACAGAGCAGAAGCACCAACAGTGAAAGTAGAGTTTGATGGTCTCACTGCTTTTGTAATCACACTGATCATTTCGTTAAAAATTGTTTGACCCTGATACGTTAATATTAGCCACTAGGTGGCAGCAGAGAATTTGCTGTAGTCCCATACTGCATTTTGCTGCTCAGGACTGAGTCCAGTGAGAGAAGGACGAGGGCGTCAGCAGGTGGAGGAGCTAAAGAGATGTGTATGATAACCACCATAACTATTAAAAATGTCGCTGTCACTCACTGTATCTACTATACTTCTCTCAGCATGCTACGCCCCAAATAACCACTGACACTACTCAGACAAGTCAAGCGTGTGTGTGAAAGCCTCCTAGCCCTCATACACACAGCACTATAACTCACTAGTGGTTTTGTGATTCCTTTCTTTCATGGGTCACTGTAAATGTGTAACCAGACAAACTATAAGTCCTATCCAGTGTACTTTAGTCCTTAACCATATATACATGGTTATCAAACAATGACTGTGACTTTCTGTGACAGTCAAGTATAACTGGATGTTAAGATTGACTTTAACCTGTCTTCTTTGTGCAGTCTGTGTATAACTGAGCTGTTTTTATGGTGTTGTCATGGTAACAGGACCGCTGTGTTGCGGCTCTGGCACGAGTGGAGCGCACTGACTTCCTCCACCCGATGTTTATTGGAGAGGTGGCCCACGTCAGTGCGGAGATCACCTACACCTCCAAACACTCTGTGGAAGTGCAGGTCAATGTCCTGTCTGAGAACATCCTCACAGGTGAGTGTGTCACTTTTGAGACCAAGATGTAAATGCTTGATTGTGTGTAAAGCTGTCTAAATCTAACGATGAGAAAAGTTATTATAAAAGCTGATTTACTTCCCAGTCAGGAAACAGGAAAAGGTTGTTGATGACTTCATTCTCACAATCTGTTCGGAACACATCAGTTTTGGGAATGTGACAAAACCTGTTCATCATGTCCATCACACACACACACACACACACCCTCATGCACACACACTCACACACACACACACACACACACCCTCATGCACACACACTCACACACACACACACACACACACACACACACACACACACACACACACACACACACACACAGATATGAATGCAGGTCAGAAGGCCTTGTGACCACGCATAGAATCCTTAGAATGTTGTTTACCTGCTGTTCTGGCACAGATGCTGTCAATGACTTTTGAAATCTGATGAAAATGATAAATTCATAAACAGGAAAGACCAAAGCAGGTGACCCTCTATCAGCACTGAGCTGATTTCAGCTGAGGCTAACAGAGATAAGTGAAAGGCTGAGCAGATGATGGTGAAAGAAACATTTGGCTTCCTGTCAATATTCTGGCTTTTCTGTGCCAAAGGTCAGAGACATTTTCACTGTTGGTGAAGTTATGTGGCTTTTTCATTCATTTTAATTCCTTCAGTTCCCATCAATTAATTCAATTTGCCTTCATCCTGTTCATTTATTAAAGTTCATTTTCGTAATTGAATGGGATGATCACGATAATGCCCTAACTCAGCTGGTGTTTCCCTGCTGCCACTGTATATACACACTGGTTCTCTCAGGGTGTTTTTTTGTTGATTTCAAAAGGAACTTTCTGGTAGGATGGTTAATTACAGGCTGCAAGGACTACTTAGTGAATTAACGTTTGGACAGCGTCTTGATTATCAAGTCAGATAACAAAGGCAGACTGTCACGTCTTCCTAGAGAAGGTACGCTTCTCTGTGAGGATACCCAGTAATGTCCATACATGCCACTAACTGAAAATATAAAGATTTATGGAAAATAAAAATTGTTTATCTGCAAATGGGCAGTATATTTTGGGCATGCCAGGCTCAAATTAACCTCAGCATATAGCAGAAGGTCAGCAGGGCTGCTATGAAGGCCCAGAAAAGGTGACTGGCTGTGAATGAATTGCTGTGATTTCATTAGTGCTGGGTGTGGTCTGGATGTGTGTGAGCCCTGAATCTGAGGATGCCTGTGTTATTCCTTTTACACATGAAGTGTCTTGTTTTACTGTACTGCAGTGAGTGACCTAGCCTGAATGATGGGTGACACTGTGTTCACATGCCTCAGCTGCCTCCCTAGACGAGGCTACACAAGAGACGAGAGGTGTGTTTTAGTTCAAGATGGGTGGGGAACATGTCTGCTCATCTCAGGTAGAGAAGAGTAAAGGGGCCACGGTGCTGTGAAGTGTTGAAGAGTGAAAATATTGCTCGATATTAGTTTTTGTTGAACTAATTGGATTAGAAGTGGTTATTAAAATTAGGTAAAGATAACAACGATTTTGTGCCTGTTCAGCAGAGTGGAATGGTGGGATATCACTCTGTTTATTTCATTTTCCTGTTCCTATGTTTTACAGTGGTGTTCATTTGATTTAAGCTGAATTTATACAGATCCACTGGGGTCCTTATCACAGGAAAAATGTACAAAATGCACTGTTGTAGAATAGTCAGAAATCCTAACCATGAGAGATGCATTTTCATAGTAGGGAAAATGAGGAGAGTAGAAGGAAGGAGAGCAAAAAATGTTTAAGGACAAAACAAAAGAGGTATCCCCACGAGGCATGGCGTTACCATGGCAACTGTGCTGTCATGTGGCGGGAGCAGGGCCAGCTCAGCGGGGGCGAAGTTGAGGAGAGGAGCAGGAGGTTGAACAGGCACTGACAAAGACACACCCCTAGGGTCCTCTGGGAAGACCATGACATCACAATAATATGATACTGTGAAAAATTTTAATGTGTAATTCATATCATATTAGTTACAATGCATAACGGTTATAGGTAAATATTTAAGTTGAGGAAACCACTCATTGACTCTAAAGTGTGTATTTTGTATTGTGTAAATTGCTACAGGTTTTAATCCATGGAAACAGTCTGTAAAGGAATTTGAATCCATGGAAACAGTCTGTAGAGGAGTTTGTATCCATGGAAACAGTCTGTAGAGGGATTTGTATCCATGGAGACAGTCTGTGGAGGGGTTTGTATCCGTGGAGACAGTCTGTAGAGGAGTCTGTATCCATGGCGGCAGTCTGTAGAGGAGTTTGTATCAATGGAGACAGTCTGTGGAGGACTTAATGTCATACCAGAACACTTGTCCTCCTTGACCATCTGACTTAGCCTGAATGGCCTGTTTTTTGATGGGTTAATTACTTCAGCGTAAAACAGGAACAGTCATGCTATTAATGTAAAAGAACATACTGTATATATATGCTTGATTTCAGAAGTGCGGGTCCTGGAGAATTTGCTGTGTCCTAGCACAGAGATGGCTCTGAGGTGACTTGGCCCTTTGTTTAGCAGCAGTGTCTGCTGATGAATGTATATTGTTGTCTCAGTTGTGCTCGGTGTGTCTGCTGATGAATGTACAGTGTTGTCTCAGTTGTGCTCGGTGTGTCTGCTGATGAACGTATAGTGTTGTCTCAGTTGTTTTTGGTGTGTCTGCTGATGAATGTATATTGTTGTCTCAGTAGTTTTCGGTGTGTCTGCTGATGAATGTACAGTGTTGTCTCAGTTGTGCTCGGTGTGTCTGCTGATGAATGTACAGTGTTGTCTCAGTTGTTTTCGGTGTGTCTGCTGATGAATGTATATTGTTGTCTCAGTTGTTTTTGGTGTGTCTGCTGATGAATGTATATTGTTGTCTCAGTTGTTTTCGGTGTGTCTGCTGGCAGAGGTCTCTCAGGCTGCAGTGTTTGACAGCTGTGTAAAGCTTGAGTATTGTTGAGACTGTCCTGTAATCCGCCTGGACCTTCAGCCTGTTCTGCTGAGGTCTGTTTGATCTTACTGGAATGGACTCCAGAGTGCAGCAGAGACTGATTCTTTCTTACAGAGGAGTGGAGGAGAGAGAGCATCGCTTCCCCAGTGTCAGTCTGTCTAATTTCTAATTTCATAATAATAATAATAAGAAGAAGAAGAAAAAGAATGACGATAATAATAATAATAATAATAGTAACAACAACAACAGCAATAATAGTAATAATAATAATTATAATAATAACAATATTAATGATAATAATATTAATAATAATATTATTATTATTATTATTATTATTATTATTATTATTATTGTTATTATTATTATTATTATGGGAAAATAACTCATTATACTCATTATTACTATATATAACTTTATATAGTAAAGTTATTAGAATAAATGGACCTTTGTCATCTGAATATGTTTACTTTTCCCATACTGCATTTTGGTGGTTGATTTACGGTCAGTTTGAGTTGATTGTGGCACAGGTCTCTGTGCACTGTGCAGTGGTGTTCCACTGCGGCTGCATACCGTGTGGTCCATCCAGCTTGTGTGTGTGTGTGTGTCAGTGTCTTTGCCCCTTTAAAAGGATTCTATCAAGCCGGAGGGGAGCATGGGCCACGGGAGCAGAGTTTATTTGCTGCTGTCATGTTAGCTTAGCGTCATGCAACACAGACACACAGGCCTAGCCTGCTCCTGAAGACACTGCTGAGTACCTGATCCCTTCTCTCTCTGCTCTCCTTTTTCACTCTCCATCACAGGCATCCACACAGCTTTTACTGCACAAAACCAGAGAATGTGACACAAGATTCATTCCTCTCCCATGTGAATGTGTGCATGCATGCGTGCACTTAAATGCGTGCGGGTATGTGCATGCGTGTTAATGCAGGATTACAAATACACCAGTGCGCATGCACATGCTTGCAGATCTTCATGCAAGCACACACACACACACACACACGCATACACGTGTGCATGCAGACCCACACACACACACACACATTTCACTGAACTGAATGAATAAAACATGCCAGAAGGGACACAGGTACATCTTCATTTTAAACAGAGATCTGTAACAGCCACAATTCTCTGTCTCCTACTTCCTTTTAAAACACTGAATATATCTTTAAGACAGCCTTTTTTATTTGTGGGTGTTTGAAGTAGAGGAAAAACATCCAGAGGTGAAACTCATGACTGTTTAACCTATCACTGACTTCGCGTCTCAGCCTTGAAGCTTTTATCAATGTACTAGATCAGTATCTCTCACGGAATTCTCTAGAAAGCAGAGAGTCCACACCAGAATCCTGCTCATCCTGTGTCACACTGGAACACCTCACACAGCTCAGAGAACTCAGAGAAAAAAGACTCCCTGCAATTCCCTGTCATGACAACTCTTAGTGAGCTGGAGAGATGTGTGTGTGTGTGTGTTAGAGAGAGAGGGGCTTCAGCCAGGCTCAGGGCCAACACATGGCACCTCTCCTGGGTTACATGCACACACACACACTCTCTGTCTCTGCCTCTCTCTCTCTCTCTCTCTCTCTCTCTCACACACACACACACACACACAAAGTCAGGGCCAATCTCGTCAGCCTTGTCTCACTCACTCTCCCCAGGGGTCTCCCGCCTCTGAGTGCAGGGGCCGTGATGATTGGTACTGCAGGGCAGACTCCACCCCCTACCCCCAACCCCCTCTAGAGCCATCCTTCTGACACACACACAAAAGTATCACTCATATACTCACACAAGCACAAACATGCATACATACACACAGAAACACAAATGCAAAGAAACTGCACTGAATTTTAAATGATGTACTTATAACCCAGAAACAGGAGACCTCTCACAGGCAAGCCGCTGTGAAAGGATGCCCAGATACACACACACACACACACACACACAGACCAGCCACAGTGAAAGGATGCCCAGATACACACACACACACACACACACACACACACACACACACACACACACACAGACAGACCAGCCACAGTGAAAGGATGCCCAGATACACACACACACACACACACACACACACACACAGACCAGCCACAGTGAAAGGATGCCCAGACACACACACACACACACACACACACACACACACACACACACACACACACACACACACACACAGACCAGCCACAGTGTAAGGATGCCCATATACACACACACACACACACACACACACACACACACACACAGACAGACCAGCCACAGTGTAAGGATGCCCAGATACACACACACACACACACACACACACACACACAGACCAGCCACAGTGAAAGGATGCCCAGATACACACACACACACACAGACAGACCAGCCACAGTGAAAGGATGCCCAGACACACACACACACACACACACACACACACAGACCAGCCACAGTGAAAGGATGCCCAGATACACACACACACACACACACACACACAGACCAGCCACAGTGAAAGGATGTCCAGACACACACACACACACACACACACACACACACAGACCAGCCACAGTGTAAGGATGCCCAGATACACACACACACACACACACACACACACACACACACAGACAGACCAGCCACAGTGAAAGGATGCCCAGACACACAGTGAGGTGATGGAGAGAGTGAGGAGCAGGGTGAAAATACACACAGGCACTCATTAAAGGAGTTCCTTTCAATGACACAGTTATTCCTTCACCAAAATCTGCTCACTTTAGCTCTCAGAGTCAGTGCACACACACACACACACACACACACACACACACACACACACACAGACCAGCTGTCAAACATCCCCCCACTCACTCACAGACACATTCACACAGACAAAGGGAAATGGAGGACGAATCAAGCAGAGTACTCAGCACTACTGCACTGCGATTCTACAGGCAACCTAATAATGGTTCATTTCTACGTGTGTGTGTGTGTATGTGTCTTGTTCTGTGACTTAACCTGAAAAGCTAGACAAGCTAGATCTGTGAATAATCTTTGTAAAAAACCTCTGTAAAACTGGCCCCAGAGCGTCTGTAAACAGGTCCAATGTTTTTGTGTTTACCACTGGAGTAATGATTTACAGTAGTGATAACATTATTAACGGAGTATTTACAGTCACTGCTTCAGAGCCAAAGCCCACGTGCGGCTTCTTGGCTTGTTCTGATGGAAAAACTGTGGCAGCGACTCAGGGACCAGACATCCAATCGCCTCTGTGTTGTGTGTGTGCACGAGGAGCAGGTCGTTTGGCCTGTAGTGTGTCCTCAGAGCATGTGTCTCACAGCACACACAGTCAGCTTTAACAGCTAATGGACTTTACACTGTGTCTCACAGCACACACAGTCAGCTTTAACAGCTAATGGACTTTACACTGTGTCCCACAGCACACACAGTCAGCTTTAACAGCTAATGGACTTTACACTGTGTCTCACAGCACACACAGTCAGCTTTAACAGCTAATGGACTTTACACTGTGTCTCACAGCACACACAGTCAGCTTTAACACCTAATGGACTTTACACTGTGTCCCACAGCACACACAGTCAGCTTTAACAGCTAATGGACTTTACACTGTCTCACAGCACACACAGTCAGCTTTAACAGCTAATAGACTTTACACTGTGTCTCACAGCACACACAGTCAGCTTTAACAGCTAGTGGACTTTACACTGTGTCCCACAGCACACACAGTCAGCTTTAACAGCTAATGGACTTTACGCTGTCTCACAGCACACACAGTCAGCTTTAACAGCTAATGGACTTTACACTGTGTCTCACAGCACACACAGTCAGCTTTAACAGCTAGTGGACTTTACACTGTGTCTCACAGCACACACAGTCAGCTTTAACAGCTAATGGACTTTACACTGTGTCCCACAGCACACACAGTCAGCTTTAACAGCTAGTGGACTTTACACTGTGTCTCACAGCACACACAGTCAGCTTTAACAGCTAATGGACTTTACACTGTGTCTCACAGCACACACAGTCAGCTTTAACAGCTAATGGACTTTACACTGTGTCTCACAGCACACACAGTCAGCTTTAACAGCTAATGGACTTTACACTGTGTCTCACAGCACACACAGTCAGCTTTAACAGCTAATGGACTTTACACTGTGTCTCACAGCACACACAGTCAGCTTTAACAGCTAATGGACTTTACACTGTGTCCCACAGCACACACAGTCAGCTTTAACAGCTAATGGACTTTACACTGTGTCTCACAGCACACACAGTCAGCTTTAACAGCTAGTGGACTTTACACTGTGTCTCACAGCACACACAGTCAGCTTTAACAGCTAATGGACTTTACACTGTGTCTCACAGCACACACAGTCAGCTTTAACACCTAATGGACTTTACACTGTGTCTCACAGCACACACAGTCAGCTTTAACAGCTAATGGACTTTACACTGTCTCACAGCACACACAGTCAGCTTTAACAGCTAATGGACTTTACACTGTGTCTCCACAGCTGGACTTACTGTAGAGATGCTCGCTGCATATAGTCTGTAAATGACATAGCAGCCTGTAGCAAAACTAACCTCTTGGTAATTGGTTTAATAATAGGACTGTGATGTTTTGTTACCTGGTAACAATAAGGTGCATTGTACTGTTATAATTTAATTACTAATCCTTTAATAATTTGTATTTATACACTGTGTATTGTCTGTTAGTTACTACACTGTAATGGACTAATTAGGATGCACACATTAGAAATGAGAACAGTAGTTTGAATTACAGTATTGGAGATTTTTTTGATATGTTTTACCTTTGTTTAAATGTCGCTCATTTCATAGTTTAATCATCATGAATCAGTGTCCTGCCCAGAGCAGTCATAGCAGTCACTGGTTCTCTCCCCTCTGCAGACCAGAGAACGGAGAGGAAAACCTGGACTCAGAGTCAGTCAGAGGAGTCAAAGAATGATCAACTCCAGCCAAGACTTGTTACAACAAGCTATTATGAAATATTTCAATAGTCAGTTATCGATGTTTTTTTTTCGTTTTTCCACTCTAACATCAAAAACCTACTTTTTACCAAGGGATGTATAATTGGCGTATACAGAACTGCTGTCGTTTTGCGGTGTTTTAACCAAACCTTAACTCTGTTCAGCTGTAGAGTCTGTTTATTTAGTCAGGCAGTTACATTTAATGTGTCAAACACTGCTTTATGAGGACATGTGAGTGCTCTTCCTGTGTGGTTCCTTCAGACAGGCTGCTGTGGGAACCAATTAGAGGCGCTGTTCTCTCGCCAGGATCCCTGTGAGGTTGCCACGGAAACCGGCCCACGTCTGCACGGTTCGAGCCATGTGTAAAAATGCAAATGCTATTCCCAAAAGCAGTCTGTCAGAATACATAACTCCCTCTTTACAGCAATTCGGTACAGTGGCGGGAACTAATTCTTTGCCTTGTACAGATTGACTGTGAGAGAAAGTGAAAACAAACAGTTGTGTGTTGTTTCAGTGCTCCGTGCACTGAGTCACATTATTAACCAACCACGGCTGTTGAACCTATCTTGTGGTAAATACACAATACTGTGTTGGCCTCACTGAGTTTAACAAGATGCTAACCTACAGGACTGGTTTCTACAGGGCAGATCTGTCCACAGCTTGAATGTTCCTGCTCAGAGCTCTCAGGGCAAATTTGACAGCCCATGTGTATCACTCAGCAGCTCTGGCAGTGTCTGAATAAAGTTACAATTTCACACAAACATGCAAACAGGAGTCAAACTGGTAGAAACTGCAACTTTTTAAACTCTGTCTGCTGTGGGACAAAGCAGTTATTTAACTGAACCTGCTGTTGTACACAATCTTGTAAGTTATATCTGAATTGCTGGATAAGTCATTCACAGCTAGGGGGGACTTTACATCCTGGACCTTTACTGTAGAGGCAGAGGCTGCAGGTGCACTAGTCAGGGCTTAACTGGGAAAAGCCATGTCTGCACCTGATCTGTCTCAAAACTCGCCAACGCGATGAGATAAAAACATGAATAATCCTGACCTGTCTCAACTGCTGTTGTCTCCCACTGAGGGTTGTTTTTTTAAAAAAACATTTGAAAAAATGTTTTATTAATCCATGGTGCATGTGTGTGTGTGTGTGTGTGTGTGTGTGTAGTACTTACCATTGTCACTGAGTGAACAGCCACCACTTTTCTCAGTGACTCAGTCACGTAAACACGGCCTACTCAAAATAGCCCCAGTTTAGTTTAGAGAAAGTGAAAGAGCTTCAGAAAGGAAACGCTGCTGTTGCCATGGCAACACCACAGCCTAGCCATGTAATTCTCCCGGAGTACATCTCTGAAGACATAGCCATTGCAGTGAGGTGGAAGACTTAAAAATAGATTTTTTTTTCTTTGTCCCCTTTGACCTCATCGAAATTAGGCTGTTTCTAAGGCCTATGCCCCTGTGCAGAGAAAAATGATGAACACAGAGAGTCCAGTCAAGCACCTGGCAGCTAGCTGAAATTTTCGATGAAGACATAAGAGAAGTGTAATTATATTGCAGTTATATGCCCATGTGTATCCAGCTGTCTGAAAAGCTGAGTAGTGTCTTATCTTGCCATGCTGTGCGAGTGAGGCTCTGATAAGGGTGATGTTCTTTTCAGGTGCCAAGAAGCTGACTAACAGAGCAACGCTTTGGTACGTGCCCCTCTCCCTCCAAAATGTGGCCAAAATCATTGAAGTCCCTCCCATTGAGGTAAGACAGTGCTCTGACAAAACTTTAAAAGATTTTTTTTCAATTTTCTGCCGTACTGCCAGCCCATTACTGACCACTGTCCTGAGAATAAACTTACCGTGAAGAGCAGGGCTTTTCATAAGGAGGAAAATATCTTTAAAATATATCTTTAAAAAAAGAAAAAAGATGTAGGTTGGAACGCACACTTTTATGACAGCGAAGATAGTGAAACATGAGACATAGAGAGAGTGATGTTTGTGTTGTGTGTTATGTTTGTGATGTGCATAAGGTTTGTGATGTTTGTTATGTTTGTGATGTGTGTTGTGTTTGTGTTGTGTGTAATGTTTGTGATGTGTGTAATGTTTGTGTTGTGTGTTATGTTTGTGCTGGATGTGCATTATATTTGTGATGTGTGTTATGTTTGTGTTGTGTGTCATGTTTGTGATGTGTGTCATGTTATTGATATTCCTGTATTATGTTGTTGATGTTCCTGTGTTATGTTATTGATGATTCTGTGTTATGTTTGTGATGTGTGTAACGTTTGTGTTGTGTGTTGTGTTTGTGATGTGTGTTACATTACATTACATTACATTTATTTAGCTGACGCTTTTATCCAAAGCGACTTACAAGTGGGAAAAACAATTCAAGCTCCAGGATAGCGAGAGACCTGAGAGTAGGCGAGCAAGAAGTAATAAGTGTGAGTTTCCTTCCAGATAGAGGCAAGAGAGTAGGTAGTAAGAGCACCTTAGGTGTGAGTAAGCTGTGTTAGGGGGTTAGTTGTTAGGAGAGGGGGTGCTCTTGGAAAAGGTGAGTCTTTCAAGAGGTTCTTGTGTCAGATCTGATGTGTCTGAACCACAAATGTCTGTATAATGAACAGTGAAGTGTTGTAAAATCATGACAGCAAAAAACTGTAAATAGGGAAACACTGAAGCAGTGTTTAATTTATACTATACTATATATACTATATACTATACTATATATACACACTATATACAATACTGTACTGTATACTATACTGTACTGTATACTATAGTAACATACTGAGCCAAACATAATTTTAATTTTAAAGGAAGAGTAAGTTGAAAGAATTATATTTCTTTGTAGAATTTACAGATTTACAATTTTTAATCACAGAAAAACTACAAATACAAAAAACAGAAAAAACAGTACAATACAGTTAAAATTACAACATGACAGTGTTAAAATGATGTTTTGTCAGGTAGATTTTTTTTATACAAAAAGAAACCAGATTACATTTTACAAATTCATATGTTACACTTTACAGATAAGAATATGCACAACTAGGCCTAGAGAAAAATTATGTTATATGACAGGTTTAAAAATGCAGGTGATGTGTCTGTTTAGAATTGAGTAGGCCTATATTTCACAATATATCAGTAGGCTAAAACTATAATAGTAGTAGTGTAACCTGCATTGTGTAGACAAGCGCTATCCCACACTGGACTGGAACTCACTCCCTGACATCTGAGGAAACATACTATTAACAGAAGCTAGCATCCGTGGGTTTTAGCGTACTTGCTAGCACGCCTGCCTTCCATGTCCAAGGTCGTGAGTTGGAGTCCGGTGTGGGACTGTGCTCAGGACTGACACACCTGATTCCACTGATCAATTAATCATCAAGCCCTCGATTAACTAAATTAACTGTGATAGTAAAGAGTTAAAACAAAGAGGTGCAGTACAAGGGGTCGTCAGGCCTGAAGTTGAAAACCACTGTGTGTTTTGTGTGTTTGGGAGAAAGGGCCCTTTTTGTGCTTTTTATGCATTTTGTGTGTTTTATCTTTAGGAAGCATGAGGGAAGGAGTCATTTTTCTGTGCTGTTTTTTTAAAGACAGCTCTGACCCCTGGGTGCTACCTCATTATCAGTTCCCAGTGACTTACAGACAAGTCAGTAGTGTGGAGTCTGCTGGAAGAGTGATTGACAGCATCTTATGTGCGCTTAATGAAATATCATCTACATTAGAGTTATAACACATTTGGTTTTTAGCATCGTCAAAATAGCAATTAATAACATTCTCTGTATTAATACGTTTCAGCACAAACTCAGAGCTTTGCTGTTAAGTCACATGTGCAGTTGTCTTAAGGAATGGTCTGTTGTGTTGGATTTGGTTAGACTTGATTTGAGTCTATAAAAGCTGATCCCTGGATATCCATATTTCTGAGCCTGGCTTGCTGTGTCTATGCTGTGTCTATGTGAGGTGGAGAAGGTGAGAGCGACATGGAGGACAGGGAATAGTGTGTGTGTATGTGTGTGTGTGTGAGAGGAGGAGAGGGTGAGAGCAATGTGGAGGACAGGGAGCAGTGATCTGTGCGTGTGTGTGTGTGTGAGGAGCAGTGTGGAGGAGAGGAAGTAGTGCTCTATGTGTGTGTGTGTGAGGAGGAGAGAGCGATGTGGAGGACAGGGAGCAATGGTCTGTGTGTGTGTGTGTGTGTGTGTGTGTGAGGAGTGGCATGGAGGAGAGGGAGTAGTGTCTATGTGTGTGTGTGTGGTGTGGAAGAGAGGGAGATGCTCTCTGTGAGTGTGTGTGTGAGGAGGAGAAGGTGAGAGCGATGTGAAAGGCAGGGAGCAGTGGTCTGTGTGTGTGTGTGTGTGTGTGTGTGAGGAGGAAAAGGTGAGAGCGACATGGAGTACAAGGAACAGTGGTCTCTGTGTGTGTGTGAGGAGCGATGTGGAGGAGAGTGAGTAGTGCATTTGTGTGTGTGTGTGTGTGTGTGTGTGTGTGAGGAGAGACGTGGAGGACAGGGAGCAGTGGTGTGTGTGTGTGTGTGTGTGTGTGAGGAGCGGTGTGGAGGACAGGGAGCAGTGGTCTGTGTGTGTGTGAGGAGGAGAAAGTGAGAGCGACGTGGAGGACAGGGAGTAGTGGTCTGTGTGTGTGTGTGAGGAGCGGTGTGGAGGAGAGGGAGTGGTGCTCTATGTGTGTGTGTGTGTGTGTGTGTGTGAGGAGCGGTGTGGAGGACAGTGGTCTTTGGGGACTCTGGAGAGGAGACCTGTGCTCTAGGCCTTATAAAATATCCTGTTGTGTGTGTAATGCACCTCCCTGCAGCGACACAGCCCAGCCACCACCATCTCTTAATCACTGCATTGCTTTTGTGTGTGTGCGTGTGTGTGTGTCCTTTGTGTGTGTGTGTTTGTGTTTGTGTTTGTGTGTGTGTGTTTGTGTGTGTGTGTGCGTGTGTGTGTGCGTGTGTGCATGTGTGTGTGTGTATTTATGTTTGTGTGTGTGTGATTGTGTGGGTGTGTGTGCTGTGAGTGTGTGTTTATGTTTGTGTATGTGTGATTGTGTGTATGTGTGATTGTGCTGTGTGTGTGTGTTGTTTGTAGGTTAATGAGTGTGTGTTTATGTTTGTGTATGTGTGATTGTATGCGTGTGTGTGTGTGTGTGTGTGTGTGTGCGTGTGCTGTGTTTGTGTTTGTGATTGTGTGCGTGTGTGTGAATGTGTGATTGTGTGTGTATGTGTGATTGTGTTTGTGTATGTGTGATTGTGTTTGTGTATGTGTGATTGTGTGTGTGTATGTATGATTGTGTTTATGTATGTGTGGTTATGTTTGTGTATGTGTGATTGTGCGTGTGTGTGTGCTGTGTGTGTGTTTGTGATTGTGTGTGTGTGTGTGTGTGTTTATGTTTGTGTATGTGTATGTGTAATTGTGTATGTGTGATTGTGTGTGTGTGCTGTGTTGTTTGTAGGTTAATGAGTGTGTGTGTGTGTTTGTGATTGTGTGTGTGTGCGTGTGTGTGTGTTTATGTTTGTGATTGTGTGTGTGTGTGTGTGTGTGTTTATGTTTGTGTATGTGTGATTGTGTGTGTGTGCTGTGTGTGTGTGTTGTTTGTAGGTTAATGAGTGTGTGTTTATGTTTGTGTATGTGTGATTGTGTGTGTGTGATTGTGTGTGTTTGTGTATGTGTGATTGTGTGTGTGATTGTGTGTGTGTGTGTGTATTTATGTTTGTGTATGTGTGATTGTGTGTATGTGTGTATGTGTGATTGTGTGTGTGTGTGTGTTGTTTGTAGGTTAATGAGTGTGTGTTCATGTTTGTGTATGTGTTATTGTGTGCGTGTGTGTGTATGCGTGTGTGTGTGTGTATGTTTGAGTATGTGTGATTGTGTGATTGTGCTGTGTGTGTGTGTTGTTTGTAGGTTAATGAGTGTGTGTTTATGTTTGTGTATGTGTGATTGTGTTCGTGTGTGTGTGTGTGCGTGTGCGTGTGTGTTTATGTTTGTGTATGTGTGATTGTGTTTGTGTATGTGTGATTGTGTATGTGTGTGTGTGTGTGTATGTGTGATTGTGTGTGTGTGTGTGTGTGTGTGTGCTGTGTGTGTGTTTGTGATTGTGTGCGTGCGTGTATGTGTGATTGTGTGTGTGTGTATGTGTGATTGTGTTTGTGTATGTGTGATTGTGTGTGTGTATGTATGACTGTGTTTGTGTATGTGTGATTGTGTTTGTGTATGTGTGATTGTGTGTGTGTGCGTGTGTGTGTGTGTATGTGTGATTGTGTGTGTGTGTGTGCTGTGTTTGTGTTTGTGATTGTGTGCGTGTGTGTATGTGTGATTGTGTGTGTGAATGTGTGATTGTGTTTGTGTATGTGTGATTGTGTGTGTATGTATGATTGTGTTTGTGCATGTGTGATCGTGTTTGTGTATGTGTGATTGTGCGTGTGTGTGTGCTGTGTTTGTGTTTGTGATTGTGTGCGTGTGTGTATGTGTGATTGTGTGTGGATGTGTGATTGTGTTTGTGCATGTGTGATCGTGTTTGTGTATGTGTGATTGTGCGTGTGTGTTTGCTGTGTGTGTGTTTGTGATTGTGTGTGTGTGTGTGTGTGCTGTGTGTGTGTTTGTGATTGTGTGTGTGTGTGTGTGTGTGTGGTTATGTTTGTGTATGTGTATGTGTGATTGTGTATGTGTGATTGTGTGTGTGTGCTGTGTTGTTTGTAGGTTAATGAGTGTGTGTGTGTGTGTGTGTTTGTGATTGTGTGTGTGTGTGTGTGTGTGTTTATGTTTGTGTATGTGTGATTGTGTTTGTGTATGTGTGTATGTGTGATTGTGCGTGTGTGCATGTGTGTGTGTTGTTTGTAGGTTAATGAGTGTGTGTTTATGTTTGTGTATTTGTGATTGTGTGTGTGTCCTGTGTGTGTGTGTTGTTTGTAGGTTAATGAGTGTGTGTTTATGTTTGTGCATGTGTGATTGTGTTTGTGTATGTGTGATTGTGCTGTGTGTGTGTGTTGTTTGTAGGTTAATGAGTGTGTGTTTATGTTTGTGTATGTGTGATTGTGTGCGTGTGCTGTGTGATTGTGCTGTGTGTGTGTGTTGTTTGTAGGTTAATGAGTGTGTGTTTATGTTTGTGTATGTGTGATCGTGTGCGTGTGCTGTGTGATTGTGCTGTGTGTGTGTGTTGTTTGTAGGTTAATGAGTGTGTGTTTATGTGTGTGTATGTGTGATTGTGTGTATGTGTGATTGTGCTGTGTGTGTGTGTTGTTTGTAGGTTAATGAGTGTGTGTTTATGTGTGTGTATGTGTGATTGTGTTTGTGTATGTGTGATTGTGTGTGTATGTATGATTGTGTTTGTGTATGTGTGATCGCGTTTGCGTATGTGTGATTGTGCTGTGTGTGTGTGTTGCTTGTAGCTTAATGAGTGTGTGTTTATGTTTGTGCATGTGTGATTGTGTTTGTGTATGTGTGATTGTGCTGTGTGTGTGTGTTGTTTGTAGGTTAATGAGTGTGTGTTTATGTTTGTGCATGTGTGATTGTGTGCGTGTGCTGTGTGTGTGTGTTGCTTGTAGGTTAATGAGTGTGTGTTTATGTTTGTGCATGTGTGATTGTGTTTGTGTATGTGTGATTGTGCTGTGTGTGTGTGTTGTTTGTAGGTTAATGAGTGTGTGTTTATGTTTGTGTATGTGTGATTGTGTGCGTGTGCTGTGTGTGTGTGTTGTTTGTAGGTTAATGAGTGTGTGTTTATGTTTGTGTATGTGTGATCGTGTGCGTGTGCTGTGTGTGTGTGTTGTTTGTAGGTTAATGAGTGTGTGTTTATGTTTGTGTATGTGTGATTGTGTGATTGTGCTGTGTGTGTGTGTTGTTTGTAGGTTAATGAGTGTGTGTTTATGTTTGTGTATGTGTGATCGTGTGCGTGTGCTGTGTGATTGTGCTGTGTGTGTGTGTTGTTTGTAGGTTAATGAGTGTGTGTTTATGTGTGTGTATGTGTGATTGTGTTTGTGTATGTGTGATTGTGTGTGTATGTATGATTGTGTTTGTGTATGTGTGATTGTGTTTGTGTATGTGTGATTGTGCTGTGTGTGTGTGTTGTTTGTAGGTTAATGAGTGTGTGTGTTTTTCTCAGTATACCAGCCCTGAGCAAGAGGAGGAAGGAAAGAAAAGATACGAGGCTCAGAAAATGGAGAGATTGGAGACGAAAGAGAGAAATGGAGAGATCATACATTCTGTGACTGTCCCAGGTGACACACACACACACACACACACACACACACAATCACACACAGTCACACAAACACACTGTCTAAATACAGTGTAATGTTTTTGTAACACAGATACAGTCCTACACGATGCATAACACATAACACATTATAACTGTGTGGGAATGTTAGAACAAAATTTCAGCTTCTGTCTACATAATATTTACAGTTTATGACACGAGGTCATATCTAAACACTATGGAATAGTTGTAGAGTGTACAGAAGTATTAATGAGTGTAGACTGGTTAATGAGGAGAGAGTGCTGTGCTGGGAGATGGTAGCAGATATTTAATGGTAATTGATGGATCATGTATGACACACTGGATAATTGAGTTTCCTGAGGAGACTCTATATCCATCCTCACGCTTCTTTCGTTCTTTTTAATTCTCACTTTGCCTGCCTGCTCCACAGATAGACAAACTAAAGGTATGTCTCCATTTTCCAAAATAAATCATTTTGTAAAGTTTGAAAAAAAATATGATTAGGTTGTGGTTTACGTTAATTATTATTATTGTTGTTGTCGTTGTTGTACTATAAAAAGTTTTGTTTTGTGTTATTTAAGTAGAGGTGTTTAATTGTGTGTGAAGACCCCTTTGTCATACCTGTGTCAGAATGAGAAACGTATAGCAAAGCATACACGGACACTGCCACAGCACAGCTGCTATACAATGCTATACCCAACTACAATTAACCATGTTTTACGCACTGCTGATTGTCTAAAGTGTTGTCTTTTGTGTGTCGTACCTTTGTGTGTGTGTGTGTGTGTGTGTGTGTGTGTTACAGAGCCCTACTCTGTTGGGTACAGTCAGTCGAGTCTGATTCACCTGGTTGGGCCATCAGACTGTACTCTGCATGGATTTGTACATGGAGGTACGGCTCATCCTGAACAGCCTCCGTTGTTTGTTTGTGTTGCTCAGTTTCTCTCCTCCACAGTGTCACACATCTGTTGCTCCTGGGACTGGATTTTTTTTTTTTTGAACATTACAACCCACAACAAACTGCATCATTACCTCCAACTTTACCTCCTCGCAGTCTCACTAAATCAAATAACTGCATTCATGTGACTTCTGCATGCCTCACTAAAACATGATCTTATACCGTACACGTCAGTGGAGGTAGGTAACCAGGCCTTCTGTTAATATTCAGTCCAAACAAGGACCCAAGAACACTGATCCGAGACCAGTCTCAGTTTTGTTGCGCTAATGTGTTTGTAAGTCAGTAACCTAGACGGCCAAGATATTACATCAGAATAATTGCCATCTTATTTGGGCCTTTCCCTGGGGGTGTGCTACACAGAACAGAACATCAGCAGTGATGAGGCGATGGAAGCAGCATGTGTGCCTGCAGGTTTACACACATCAGACAAAGAGAGAGGAATGGTGTTGATTTCAGCCTTCTAATATGCAGTAATTAGGATTATAATCACTCTGTGTGTGTGTGTGTGTATGTGTGAGTCTCTGTGTGAGTGTGTGTGTCTGTGTGCGTGTGCGTGTGCATGTGTGTGTGTGTGTGTGTGTGTGTGTGTGTGTGTGTTTGTGATAAGTAGTGTTGAATCCTCTGACCTCCTCTGGTCTGTTCACATTGACCTGGATTTGTTATGTAAACACAGCAGTACTGTCCTCACTCTACGCAGACAGCATCCCTAATGAATGTTAGAAATGGGGGGGGGGGGGGGCGTGGATCCTGCAGATTTGTTCTTTAATTGGAAGATTTGCATTCTGATTTCAGCATGTGAAGCAGTCTGTTCCTCCGTGGTTTTCTCTTCTTTCACTTGTGTAGATGAAGCAGTCTGCACAGCCTCAGAGCAGTTCGCTCTGAAATGAAATGATGACGTGGAAATGATACGAGATTATATAGGACTTGAAAGAGCTCACACACCACAGCTCTGACCTGCAGTGACATTAGAGTGAGGAATGGACAGCACAGTGGTCCTGACAGGAGAGACGGGGGGAGGGAGGGAGAGAAGGAAGAGTGATGTCTGAATGATGGGGATGGGGAGGAGGGTGAGGAGGAAGACAAGCTCTGATGTCTGATGCAGAGTGGAATCATGGGGGCTGGAGAGGGGGCGAGGGGGGGGGGTGTGAGTGGACAGCCAAAATGGGACTGAGTCCCTTAGGAGAGACTTTGGTTGAGTTTAATAATAACTACACTGTTTGTTCTTCACTCTGGCGCCCTGTCACAGTACAGAAGGATA
The DNA here is from genome assembly GCF_902362185.1 of Chanos chanos. Lineage (NCBI taxonomy): Eukaryota > Metazoa > Chordata > Actinopteri > Gonorynchiformes > Chanidae > Chanos > Chanos chanos. Next base: position 17,930,017 of record NC_044503.1, read on the forward strand.
TTACAGAGAGAAACACAACAACAGACTACCATGCTATACTTTTCCTCTACTGAACTCTTTCCTCTTGTTTCCTCTTTCCCTTTTTGTGTTCTTGTAAGACTAAAACAGCTTAAATATTTATGGTACAGTTTGTGCCTAAAATATTGCATTTTTTATACTCAGAGCTGCCCTTTTGCTCCCTTGTTGATCATAAATTTGTGTTTGGGAACTCATCTCTACTGTGGTCAGTAGAGAACAGATATGATCGTGTCTGCAGATTAACTTGTCTGGTAGTGTTCAGTCATGATCACAGATTTAGATCACTGGGGTCTCATCACATTTGTCCGTTTCATCTTTTCACTGAGTGCAATTCTTCTTTTGAATGGTCATCACATCGTCAGACTAACTAACTGTCAGAAGCACTGTTCCCGAAGCATCACAGTAGCTCTCAAATTAAATAACTGTTCTATTCAAGTTTCAAAAGCTAACACTATTAAAGAACAGCTAAACAGCTTCAGTGTATCCTAAAGCAACTCTTCAAAGGTTCTACACTTGTCAATGTCTACACATGTCAATTCAGGATGTTCCCATTGCTGCTCAGTCATCAGACTGTGTTCATAGACATCTTTAGTTTAGTTGGCCTGCTCAGTCATTGGACTGTGCTCGTAGACATCTTTAGTTTAGGAGATGAAGAGTAGGGGCTTTAGTCCAGACTTAGTCCAGACTTAGTCCAGATTTAGTTGGGTCTGGCCTGAGTCAGTCATCATATGTAACTCATTTTATGGCTTACATGGCTGGAGTTTTGAGAGACCGTCTAAAAATTCTACGACCCTTCTTATAAATAATTCCGCTAATGTATTCATGGTTTTGGAAATAATGTATAGATTTCTGCACAGATAACAGCCCTGTTGTTGATTACATTACTGGAAATTTCCAGTAATAGCAACAATGGTTCAGAAATCCCTAGAGAACTGGAGCTCAGACCTGGCATATGCTGTATCTATTTTTGCAAAGGTTTGTTGGCTTAAAATAGCAGCAAGCACATATTCCGTTCCCATCCTGCCATGTGGACAGTTTTTTCTGTGGGTTTTTTTTTGGGGGGGGGGGGGTGAATTTCTCAAGGGCAGAAAATCTTTAGGAGACAGATGCATCGTTTAGAAAACAGAGAGGAGAAGGGTGAAGCAGAAACTGAAAACAGACTCTAAACAGAGCAGCCGGGTGTTTAGCCAGTCTTCTGCGTCAGCTGAGAGTACATACATGTAGAGTTCATATGTATGTTATCCCAGCATTCATTAAGTAAATATGCTGTTGTGTGTGTGTGTTTTTGATGGACCAGAGGAGAGGTTCTCCTCAGACTGGGGAAAAGCAGCACTGTGTCTTTAAGGGCAGCCTGAGGAGGGGCTGGAGCAGGCCGGTCACAGCTATGCTAAGGACAGCATCACGCAGAAAAGAAATATAACATCTGTGTGTTGCAGCTGTATGTGGCATTTCAGTGTGAGGCAGAGGAGAGATACTTGTTCCATGTTGAAACAGTGGAGGTCTTCCAAACCTAAGCAGTGTTCCTAACCCTGTATTCCCCCTGGAACAGGACTGTCATCAGGACTTTTCTCTGAGACATACTACAGTACCCATTTACTGTGTGTGTGTGTGTGTGTGTGTGAGTGTGTCCTAGCCACTCTAGGTTATGACCCTTAACCTGCTGATGTGCCTGTTTCCAGAGTGGTGCTAGCTATAGCTCATTACTGCTCAGTTTAGTGGATGGACTGTGTGTGTCAGTGAAAATGTCAGGGAAATTAATGGCACAATTAAAGCGTGTGTTACTGCTGTCAAAAAGGGAACACATCGCAGAGACAATATACTGCCCCACCTGGGAGAATGGAAGTGTTCAGCGAGAGAAAATGTTTAGGTCTTTTGTCTCTCGTTCTCTCTCCATAGGTTTACTATAAAAAACGGATTGTTTTTCTTTTTTTTACATTTATTACACTACTGAATTTGTTTTAGATCAAGTAATTGACACTAATATGAGCATTGCAAAAATAATGTCTTTAAAAAGACAAAATTAGAATATCTGCTGATAGCAAAGATGGTTATGGTTACAGCTTTGGCAAGGCTTAAGAACACAAATGACAAAGCATATATTGATAAGTTAATGACAACCAAAGCTGAAATGTAATATAATCATCTCCCCTATCTATTAGAGCATTTGCTGACTCTCTGCTTTGAGGTACCTTGTAATGGCTCTCTGAATCGTGAGCATCCACAACCAAGCTGATACATTGTTCCAGTCCTTTTGGTAGACTGGACATGTAGAGCTGTTCCAGTGTTCCAGTCCTTTTGGTAGACTGGACATGTAGAGCTGTTACATTGTTCCAGTCCTTTTGGTAGACTGGACATGTAGAGCTGTTACATTGTTCCAGTCCTTTTGGTAGACTGGACATGTAGAGCTGTTACATTGTTCCAGTCCTTTTGGTAGACTGGACATGTAGAGCTGTTCCAGTGTTTCAGTCCTTTTGGTAGACTGGACATGTAGATCTGTTACATTGTTCCAGTCCTTTTGGTAGACTGGACATGTAGAGCTGTTACATTGTTCCAGTCCTTTTGGTAGACTGGACATGTAGAGCTGTTCCAGTGTTCCAGTCCTTTTGGTAGACTGGACATGTAGAGCTGTTACATTGTTCCAGTCCTTTTGGTAGACTGGACATGTAGAGCTGTTACATTGTTCCAGTCCTTTTGGTAGACTGGACATGTAGAGCTGTTCCAGTGTTCCAGTCCTTTTGGTAGACTGGACATGTAGAGCTGTTACATTGTTCCAGTCCTTTTGGTAGACTGGACATGTAGAGCTGTTACATTGTTCCAGTCCTTTTGGTAGACTGGACATGTAGAGCTGTTCCAGTGTTCCAGTCCTTTTGGTAGACTGGACATGTAGAGCTGTTACATTGTTCCAGTCCTTTTGGTAGACTGGACATGTAGGGCTGTTACATTGTTCCAGTCCTTTTGGTAGACTGGACATGTAGAGCTGTTCCAGTGTTCCAGTCCTTTTGGTAGACTGGACATGTAGGGCTGTTCCAGTGTTCCAGTCCTTTTGGTAGACTGGACATATAGGGCTGTTACATTGTTCCAGTCCTTTTGGTAGACTGGACATATAGGGCTGTTACATTGTTCCAGTCCTTTTGGTAGACTGGACATGTAGAGCTGTTACATTGTTCCAGTCCTTTTGGTAGACTGGACATATAGGGCTGTTACATTGTTCCAGTCCTTTTGGTAGACTGGACATGTAGAGCTGTTCCAGTGTTCCAGTCCTTTTGGTAGACTGGACATGTAGAGCTGTTACATTGTTCCAGTCCTTTTGGTAGACTGGACATGTAGAGCTGTTACATTGTTCCAGTCCTTTTGGTAGACTGGACATGTAGAGCTGTTACATTGTTCCAGTCCTTTTGGTAGACTGGACATGTAGAGCTGTTCCAGTGTTTCAGTCCTTTTGGTAGACTGGACATGTAGATCTGTTACATTGTTCCAGTCCTTTTGGTAGACTGGACATGTAGAGCTGTTACATTGTTCCAGTCCTTTTGGTAGACTGGACATGTAGAGCTGTTCCAGTGTTCCAGTCCTTTTGGTAGACTGGACATGTAGAGCTGTTACATTGTTCCAGTCCTTTTGGTAGACTGGACATGTAGAGCTGTTACATTGTTCCAGTCCTTTTGGTAGACTGGACATGTAGAGCTGTTCCAGTGTTCCAGTCCTTTTGGTAGACTGGACATGTAGAGCTGTTACATTGTTCCAGTCCTTTTGGTAGACTGGACATGTAGAGCTGTTACATTGTTCCAGTCCTTTTGGTAGACTGGACATGTAGAGCTGTTCCAGTGTTCCAGTCCTTTTGGTAGACTGGACATGTAGAGCTGTTACATTGTTCCAGTCCTTTTGGTAGACTGGACATGTAGGGCTGTTACATTGTTCCAGTCCTTTTGGTAGACTGGACATGTAGAGCTGTTCCAGTGTTCCAGTCCTTTTGGTAGACTGGACATGTAGGGCTGTTCCAGTGTTCCAGTCCTTTTGGTAGACTGGACATATAGGGCTGTTACATTGTTCCAGTCCTTTTGGTAGACTGGACATATAGGGCTGTTACATTGTTCCAGTCCTTTTGGTAGACTGGACATGTAGAGCTGTTACATTGTTCCAGTCCTTTTGGTAGACTGGACATATAGGGCTGTTACATTGTTCCAGTCCTTTTGGTAGACTGGACATGTAGAGCTGTTACATTGTTCCAGTCCTTTTGGTAGACTGGACATGTAGATCTGTTACATTGTTCCAGTCCTTTTGGTAGACTGGACATGTAGATCTGTTACATTGTTCCAGTCCTTTTGGTAGACTGGACATGTAGATCTGTTCCAGTGTTCCAGTCCTTTTGGTAGACTGGACATGTAAGGTTGCACTTCTAGTGGACAGATGACACGGTTAGATTGTCACAGAGTAACAAAGAGCACAACCGGGTCACAGACACCTGTCATAATTGAGTTTATAAACATGGACATCTCTCTTATGCACATACACCCTACACTTTTTTACATCCTACCCTACACGCACACACACACACACGAGCACAGACTCTTTATGTGTGTTAGATGAAAGCAGATGGAAGCTAGAGAATGTCCAGAATGGTCTGCCTGTCTGTGGGCAAGAGGTCTTCTGGCTCTGTGTCTTGCTCTCTTAGTGGCTGCTGTGTGGGAACACAAAGCCCAGTGTCCATTAGGAGAGGGCCACTGAAAGGTGGCAGAGCTGAACTGTCATTTCCTCTGTACCAGCTCCCTCCTCTTCTCTAATGAACATCTACTTTGGTCTTCTTCTGTGATTTTTTTTTCACTCAGTGTGTGTGTTCTCCGTCTCTATTTCACGTAGTGAGCTTCTTCCGAGTACAATTTTCTTTCTTTCTTTCTTTCTTTCTTTCTTTCTTTCTTTCTTTCTAAATGTTCCTTCCTCACAAGATCTGTCTCTCTCTCTCTCTCTCTCGCTCTCTCTCTCACCCCCCTCCTTTTTTTTTTCTCTGTCATGTTGTTAGGGGAGCTTGCTTCTTGTTTCTATGGAAACAGTAGTTGATTGCAAAAAGCTCAGAAAGGCCATGCAAGACTAATTAAAAGAAATAGCTAAGTGAAAAGCAGAAGAGTGTGTGTGCACAGGAGCTAGTGTGTGTGTGGGTTAAATGTGGATTTAAATTATTCAAAGCTGAAGTATGAACTCTGTGACAGGTTTCTAAAAATAGCATCCATCCACCACATAAGGGATAATGTTTTCTCTTCATTATAGAGGAGAAACATCTGCAAGTCTTCTGTGCACCCACTCCAAGTTCCAAATAAAAGAGAAGAAATGGGAAAAATAGAGAGCCCAGTTGGAGATGTTCAGAGGGTAAAATTATTGTGTATAATTTCGAATCCTTTAACACTGTGGGTTTTGGACCTTGTTCCATTGTAAAGGGTTGGTCTTGCTGATATGATGGTTTTACATACTTAAGTCAAAGGTTTTATTGAAAACACAGCAGTGAATCTTTATTGTGACTTTCAGTCTAATAACATCGCATACGTTATCATCATGAACATCAACTGTACATAGTATAACATGCTATTGTGCATTGCATAACTGCTTTGTTTAGAAATATAAAAACATTTTTTTCTTTATTTTCTTTATTTTCTTTATTTTTCTTTGTGTCAGCCTTGGCTTAAAATGCTGAGCACATCAGTCAGAAAGACTAACAGCAGGATGATAAGTGTCAACAGGCAGGAGGAGTGTGTGTGTGTGTGTGTGTGTTTATTTGGTGAAAGAATGCCCTTTAAATTAACAGATGGTTTTATAAATGCAACTGGATTTTCTCCAGCTGGGTTCCCGTAAAAGTGATTATAATCTGGAGGCCAGTTATATTTATCACTGTGTGTGTGTGTGATGTGTGTGTGAAAGAGAGAGAGAGAGAGAAAGAAAGAGAGAGAGAGAGAGATGCACAAACCAAGACTGTTGTAGTACACTAAGTATGAGAGTAAAGCCATCCTCTTTGACACTCTATGTGGTATATGTGTAAGCCCACAGTTCAGTCTCCACATGCTGACAAGTCTCCATACGCTGAAAAAGTCTCCACACACTGAAAAAGTCCCCAAACACTGAAAAAGTCTTCACACACTGACAAGTCTCCACACACCGACAAGTCTCTACACACTGAAAAAGTCAACACACACTGAAAAAGTCTTCACACACTGACAAGTCTCCACACACTGACAAGTCTCTACACACTGTCATGTATCTTAACTTAAATACAGAGGCATCATTAACCACAGCCTCTTCATTAGCATATTTATAGGCCACTGTTCACATTGTGCTAGCAGTTATTTGATCTCTAGTGACATGATCAGCTCCATTATAAAACCCAAGCTGATAACATCAGTGTTAGTGTGTTTTTTGAAAAAGAGATTCACTTTTCTGCAAGTGTCCTTAGTAGTAACACTTCTGTATCAGCATAAACGTGTTAGCAGACAATATTTGCAAGACCTGTACAAACTACTGTACTGGTTTCTCCAGTTGCAGTGCAGTTTTCAATGGGCAGATATCCATCAGTCAGGACTGCACCCAGGTTATTTGTTTTGTTTTTAGCACCTTCAGTTACATCTTTGCATAGCAGTATGTGAATGGAAAGGCAGATTGTGAAGCTGACTCTGACTCTATATGAAGATGGTATTGTGAGTATCCTTAGCAGTTTTGCCATGAACTTAGATTTGGCACAGGTCTCACTGATGTACAGACCTGCAGTAATGATGCATGTTCTGATACACCCCTGGTTTGGCCTACCCTCAAACTGCTGTTTTCCCAGGCCTGTATAGTGGGTCGCACAAGGAGTTTAGCAACTTTTTTTGTTTAGTTGTTGATGTCAGTGTCGAGGGACAATAATGGTGAGAGGGCTTCAGGACTGTAAATGTTTTATAGTGACGGACTCTACATCATATGCTTTTATAAGGGCCTTTAGTGTAATGAGGAGCTTTTCTGTTTTGAGGAGGAGCCACCCTTCCTGCACTGACAGAGGAATGCATATGAGGGGTTGAGGAAGGGGCTTTAGGGCCAGTTGATTTAGGGCCAGCCGTTCGTGGGTTTGCTCAACTCTTCTAAGGTCAACCCTGCACCAAGATTCGTCCATTAGGGCAAGCATTCAGTGGCCTCAGGGTTTGATGGGCTTAAACTGTCCTCTCTGGAATGAACCTCTAGGAAGAGTTCAAACTCTCTCTTGGGTAATTTGTCCCCCTCTGTGTTTGTCTGCCTGCTGATGGATTTCAGAGGTCCTGGTTTGCTCTGAATTGGGCATTGTTGGTACCATCAAACAACCCTCTCATGGTGCACGCTGGGTTCTGAATATTTTTGCTGAGCTGGAGTTTTCATTCACTGGTCCTCTGACCTGGTTTCTCTGGCCTGGTTCCTCTGACCTGGTGATGGTTTATATTTTTGAAAGGGTCTCATCACTGTCATAATGGAAATTGAGTCACTGATCTTTGTTTGAAACAAGTTGCAAGTCTTTGCTGACTATGTCCTAGGGTTCCTAAGGCAATGCAGTGGATGGACCATCACAGGTGGTACCACTAGTCAGTGACCAACAGTTCAGGGGAACTTGCACTCAAAACCTCTTAATGGGATATGACAAAATGACTAACTTTCTCTGGGTGTGTTGTCATCCGTATGTGATTTGCTCATTTGCTCAGAGTGTTAAAGTGTCTTTGATGAGAAAATAATTTAACAGCGTGCCACAGAGTGATAAGTGTCACAGGTAGTACTGTGATGATCTGAGAGTAAACTAGGGCTGCCCCCGACCAAAGATTTTCCTAGTCGACTAGTAGCCGCTAGTTCAAGCCATTGGTCGACTAGTTGTTGCACGTATATGATATCAATGTAATTATTTAATTGTATTTTTTGGGGGGCATCAGAAAATGGTTTGAGTTCCAGGGCTGAGAAAGAATGTTATAAGTAACACTGTTAAACTGTGCTGCATTACAGAGAAATACAAACCGTAATAATGAGCCTTTAAAATACAAACTTTACAAGCGCATGCACAAGGTGTGCCGCGGGTTAACGACAATGCTAAAGGCAAAAGTGGTAATGATTCTGAATGTGTTGGAACAACCAGCAAGGAGACTGAACATTTTGTTAATTTATTTCAAGACAATGTAACATCACACAACGACGTCAGGTTCCATTCGCGAGCAGCTTGCCAGCTCACTTTCATAACTACCTAATGTACACAAACGCTTAAAAATGGTAATATCCCGTTCGTTTTCTTAAAAACTGTATACACCATGGTAAAGTATAGGGATTGAAGTATCTGAGTGGCAGTGACATTCGACAGGCCACCGCACATTTAGGCCATTAATTATTTAGCATAATGGAATAACATCAGGCTACTTACTTGTTTCAGATGATAAGTAATGTTTGAGGTCAACAAATGATAGGCGAATCTTTGCATGCAGAATTTGCATGTCACCGTCTTGGGGTGGTCCTTGACATGCTCGAAATGATCCCACACTTTGGATGATTTTCTGCCCAATATAGTATAGTCTAATAACTTTTTAACGAGGCACAGCTCCCAAATGGAGTTTGAGTTTTTTTTTTTTTCTGCGACTAACCGACCAATGAAAGCTTGGACGACTAAGACTCTTCTCATTAACTAACAGTGTGGTTGACTATTAGGGGGCAGCCCTGGAGTAAACCAAACGTTCCGGCAGCATGTGTACCTGATCATCATGAAGTCCAGTTAACTTGTGCCTTGACAAAGGGTGTCCATCACCTCTGGCAAGGTGGCTGGTGTGGAAACACACATGCTGATGACATTAATGAGACCATCTGAGGTGTGAAGGAGGAGTGTTAGCAGTCTCTTCTTTCTGACAATGAATTCCTGACACTAAAGCCCGTTCCATGCTCTTCATGTTTTTTTAGGTCATCAGGGCTAATATCGGGTTACAATCATACGCCCTCGCAGCACTACAGGCTGCAAGTTGTTTCCTGGACTGCATTTTTGTCTGCTTGAATCTTCTTTTGTTCATTGTTGGCTAATACAGTTTTGCAGATACTTTTGATGGTTTTGCGATCTTTAGAGAAGCCAGTTGTCGTACTCCAAAAGTTCCAGCCGCCCAGTTTGACCACAGCGACACTGTAGGTCCTTATCACCTGGGGACTGCCCGGTTTGATGTGAGCAGAAACCCTTTCTCTGTACAGCTAATCGACCCAAAGGAGTGGAATCAGCCAACCGTGATCGGCACCAGCAGTGTAGCAGCAGTTGCCAAGATGTGGAACTCAACATCAAACTTCTGCAGAGACGTGTGGGCTTATTGCCGATGCTTTTCTCTAGATAGAGTATGGCTACAGGCTGGCACAGGTTTGAAATAATAAATAGTTCTCTCTCTTTTTTAGTTTTGCTGCCTGCCAGACAGACAAACCCCATTTGTACCAACTCTTGTGTCAAAGTATGTCAAAATACGATTTAAAGAGCACTGTGACTGCCATGTTCAAAATGAACATACATGACTCAAACCAGAAATCTATGTCATCGTTCATTGTTTATATCTGGTGCATTAATAGAAGTCAGCTAGGGCCTCATGTTTCAGACTAACTTGGATGAAGATGCTTCTCAATCGCTGTAGTTTAGAACTGTGATTGTATATGTTATGGTATCTTCATATGAATCATCCTGTGTCATTAAATCAGGCATTGCTGAAGTATTACCACCAGTTTAAATGTTATACGTCACAAGCAGATTTGCTGACAACAGGTCTTAATGGGCTTATGAAATTATAGCTTGTTTAATGTACTGCTAATCAGGTGCATGTTTGTCCAGGTGTTAAAGTTCCTATGCTTAAATCATTGGAAATACATGTCTGTAAGTTAGTCTAACACAGTGAAAGAGATTACACGGCCCCCTGACTACCCCTGTAGTCATTTCAGTTTCCATAGTTTCCAGCAACAAATTATGCTTGTTAAGATTAGGGTTGTAATTATGCTTGTTGACATTAAGCTTTCTTTTAAAGCTGTTTGGAACACGTTTTGGTTTTAGTTAGCTTGCATATTTTTGTCCATGTAACTTTGTGTTGTGTCAGGAGCAGAAACATTGTTGTGGATAAAACACACCAAAGAATGTGAATATTATGTAACCATGTTTAAAATGCAGGTTTACATCATTCTTAATTAAGTGCCCAACCCTTACTCCAAGTTATGAAGTGTTTTCATTGCTTTGAGGAAACAGAGCAATAGGAGGAAAAACATAGAAATGGAGCATTTGTTGGATCTATCTTTGTTGTTCTGTTACAGGAAGGTGGGCACCAGGCCAATGTTTATGTTGGCATGCTAAAGCTTTCTCATGGCAACAGTGAGTGTCCATATGACTGAGCTGTGTGAACATACCAAATCATTGGTTTTTGTGTGTGTGTGTGTGTGTGTGTGTGTGTGTGTGTGTGTGTATGTGTGTATGTATGTGTGTGTGTGTGTGTGTGTGTGTAGATCAAATTCTCCTATTCATGTTAAAAATGGCTCTTGGTGACTCTGTATATGAGACACATTTGATTCCTCTTTCCCAGTGCATCTCAGTTTTTTTTGTAAGGTAACACATCTGCAGCTGACACCAGCTCAATTTCTCAACAAGAAACAGCAAGATCTTTAATTAGTTTCTGCTTTAACAAGATTACAACAAGGGGCATGTTAACTTGTTCCACATGTATGTGTGTATCCGTTTGTGTGTGTACGCATTTGTGTGTGTGTGAAAGTGTGTATGTCTGTGTGTGTGTGCGTGTGTGTGTGCGTGTGTGTGTGTGTGTGCTCGGGTGGGAGACCTGCTGTAACATAATGCAGTGGCTATTTGTAGAGACTGAATATTCTCATGATCATTTCAGACTGCTTCCAATAAATATGTAAATATAGACCTCATACGACTCATCATGAAACAGCTGGAAATGCAGAACAGTGGACAAATATGCATAAAATATGTTCCTCTCCAGACCTTGGGCCATTTGTGAAAATATTCCAAAACCATAGAGGTTTCCATGGTAACACTTCATTATGAAACAGTTGATGCTTTTTGATTACACCACTGTGATTAAGAGAGAAAGAGAGAGAGAGAGAAATAGAAGTAGAAAGAGTCAGAGAGAAAAAGGGAGACAAAGGACACAGAGAGACAGACAGAAAGAGGAGAAGAGATGCAGAGAGAGGGAGACAGTGTTAGACTTTAGAAAGTATTTTGTTAGAAAGTATTTAAGTGAAGAAGCATCATAGAATTGAACTGGTAACTGAAATTTGGGGAAAGGAGGCAAATGAATAGCCACACAGTCATTAGCATAACTGCATTTTCTTCTCTGGCGCCTCCAGTGTACTGGTGTTTCTGTGAACTTTGGTACTGTAAATAATACAACTGCCTTGAATTAAGTGGAGTGGGGTGGGATGGAGTGGGTTGCAGAAAGAGGGAGGAACAGACCCGAACGCTGAAGCAGAGGAAAGATGAAAAGAGAAGGAAAGAGTACTTCTTTGTTGTTTTAATGTTTGCTCTCAGCTGAGAGCACAGTGGGAGAAAAGTCCGGGTAATCGTCACAAGGAATCTAATCACTGAGCTCAATGCCGTGGGCATACTGGGCTCCTCTGGGATTTGGTTTCTAATTGCTCTTTTTCCATTGTGGAGTGAGCTTGCCCTCTCAGCACGCACACACACGCACACACACACACAGAGGGAGAGAGAGAGAGAGAGAGCTGTGGAGCCTCGTGTCACCCTTTGACTGTGTGATGTGGGCCCTAGGCTGGCCTGGCCTTGCCTGTCCTCCACATCATCTCACAACAGACAGACACTGGCCCTTACAGTCTCAACACTCAGACAGACAGACACTGCCCCTTACAGTCTCAACACTCAGACAGACAGACAGACACTGGCCCTTACAGTCTCAACACTCAGACAGACAGACACTGGCCCTTACAGTCTCAACACTCAGACAGACAGACAGACACTGCCCCTTACAGTCTCAACACTCAGACAGACAGACAGACACTGCCCCTTACAGTCTCAACACTCAGACAGACAGACACTGCCCCTTACAGTCTCAACACTCAGACAGACAGACAGACACTGGCCCTTACAGTCTCAACACTCAGACAGACAGACACTGCCCCTTACAGTCTCAACACTCAGACAGACAGACAGACACTGCCCCTTACAGTCTCAACACTCAGACAGACAGACAGACACTGGCCCTTACAGTCTCCACACTCAGACAGACAGACACTGGCCCTTACAGTCTCAACACTCAGTCAGACAGACACTGGCCCTTACAGTCTCAACACTCAGACAAACAGACAGACACTGGCCCTTACAGTCTCAACACTCAGACAAACAGACACTGGCCCTTACAGTCTCAACACTCAGACAGACAGACACTGGCCCTTACAGTCTCAACACTCAGACAAACAGACAGACACTGCCCCTTACAGTCTCAACACTCAGACAGACAGACACGGCCCCTTACAGTCTCAACACTCAGACAGACAGACACTGGCCCTTACAGTCTCAACACTCAGACAGACAGACAGACACTGGCCCTTACAGTCTCAACACTCAGACAAACAGACAGACACTGGCCCTTACAGTCTCAACACTCAGACAGACACTGGCCCTTACAGTCTCAACACTTGGACAGTCAGACACTGGGCCTCACAGTTTCAACACTTATGCAGACAGACAGATATTGGCCTTTAGAGTCTCAACACTCAGCCCGGCAAACAGGGAGCAGTGGTATTGAAGGCAGAAAACCATGTTAGAATCTGTTCCACAAGCAACTGTTTCAACTTCTCTTGCTTACATTAGCTCAGAGTTCTGCTGACTAAAACACAGAGAAGTGGAGGAGCCAGATTACACACAAAAGAGGCATGATATCACAATGGTTTGGTTGCGTGGAAACTGTGGGAACCGACAGTGTTTCTAAATTTGAAGCATATGACCCAGCCTTTTAGGAAAGTGCTAATACATTTAAGTGTCTTCATTAGGAACACAATTACAGGAGCAGACCCCAGCTGTGCTGCCAGAGAAGTAAAAGATTTTAGAATCAAAGACCTTGAGATTGTAGAACAGCAACCCAGAGCTGCGATGTGTGTGTCCGTGCTGAGAAAATGATCCATACAGACCACAGTTCACCTTCTCAGGACGAGGCAATGACAGATAAAGGGAATATTCCAAACTCTGAGTATTTGCATTTCTGGCTTCGTCATCCCATTGTAAAATGCAAACACGTTCACAAAACAAACAAAAACACGCACACATACACACACTCACACACACACACACACACACACACACACACACTCACACACACACATACATACACATTCATACACACACACACACACACTCACACACACACATACATACACATTCATACACACACACACTCACACACACACACACACACACACACACACACACACACACATACATACACATTCATACACACACACACACTCACACACACACACACACACACACACACACTCACACACACACATACATACACATTCATACACACACACGCACACACACACACACACACACACACACACACACACACACACACAAAACAAACAAACGAAAAACCTGGGTGACTCATTCCCCGGACTTTTCTCTTCCTTCTGGAGCTGAAGAGACAGATTTTATCTGATACAAAACTCAGGGAAAAAAAGATGATCACCTTAACAGAAAATGAAATCTGCCTTGGACGACCACACACAATACCCTACCTCCATTTCCTCAATCTTCTGCAGAAAACCTATACTTCCCGTGTCCCTGAATGCTTAAGAAATTACTGGAATTAACATGCAATGACACATCACAGCAGGTCAAGCAGTGAACTCCTACACTTCAGCAAGTAATTAGCAAAGAAATCAGAGAACATGGTGATTTTATAAGGCCCATCTGAAGAAGCCTGACATATGTGTTGCAGCAGGACTGGTTAGAGAGGTGCGTCAGTGAGGAGAAGTGTGGTCAGAGAGGAGGGACAGACACAGAAATGGTGACATATGTTTGACCCATAAGAGCATCAGTGCTGAACTTGCTTTATTCCACTGGTGTGGTCTGAGACTGTCCAAGCACACACTATCTGGAATGCCATGCAAAGGACCAGCACAGTCATTAGTGCTGATACAATCATAAAGGGTGAACCTGTACTCAAAGCCAGTGTTGTGAAAGTCTACTATGAGGCATTTAAACTGTACTTAGGAAACAGAGTAAATAAAGGAAAGAGAAGGGGACTGAAGGGACCCTCTATGTTGCTGAGTCATTAGAGAGAAAGTGGGAGGGTGAAGTCCAGGCCAGTGTTTATGCTGACATGCTTTAGCATTCGCATAGCAACAGTCTTCTACTCACAAGACTTACGGGTATGAATATGTCACATCGTGTGTGTGTGTGTGTGTGTGTGTGTGTGTGTAGAGATCAAAGTCCCCTGTTCACGTTAAAAATGGTTCTTGCCAACCCTTTATGTGAGACACATTCTGTTCCTCTTTCCCCCTGCATCTCAGTTTTTCTTTTCTGTCTTTCTTTCTTTCTTTTTTTTTTGTAAGGTAACACATCTGGAGTTGACGCCAGCTCACTAGCTGTGATTTCTGGTTGGCAAAAAAAAAAAAACTGTTGAGAGAAATTCTCTGACTGACACACCATGTGTTTGTGGTGAAACGTGTAAATTGGTAGGATCTCACTTTACTTTTTTGGAGATCAGCCTCCCTAGTGTCTGTTCTTTCAAAACCAAAACTTGTACCTTAGACTCAGGGTAGTAGTGACTCTGTGTAGTAACAGAGTGCCAAAAAAAGCAATCTCTAAATCAGACTGCTTTGCCACAGACTCATACACTACATAATTCATACACTACATAATTCATACATTTGTTGTATTTACATAGTGCTTTTGGGGCTGGTCTCAGTAGAAGCAGAGTGAATAAGAGTTTCATAGGGCTTCTCTGTGATGGGTTTCCCAAAATCACTGTAGTCTTACAGACATCAATGAAAAGTCCGTTTTATTCTGCCATGTTACATCATGGGTGTCTCTGTGGATGTCCTTGTAACTTTAGATCAGTTCTTGGGTGGGGGGGGGGCAGTGTGGGACCTAGTTATTTGATCAGGGTTGGCATGGATAGTGTTGATTCCACCAGCTGACATGAGTGTGGAATCAGATGATAAGTTTTCTGCAGGCAGTCCTGTGTGTTGTCAACCTGCCGCTGTCTTTCTGATGAGCTGTGCTCTGTGGCAGGCATCCAGCGGTTGACTGTTTCATCACGTCTTTGTGAGGAGTTACCAGGGGGAGGTGGCAGTCCTGTGTTTCCCAATGTGATTGTTTTCTCCCCCTCTTTCATTTGTTTATCCTGTTCTGACTTAGATCACCAGTTTTTCACTTGTTAGATTACAACTGAAATTGATTTTGTCACTCTCAAGTTATAATGTTTAATTCCAAAACATTAAATGCAGTACCTTAAGACGTTCTGTTTCATTCAGATTTAAGTAAGTGTGAGAGGAGAGAGGGTGATGTGGTAATGGTGCTGAAGTCAACAAATGTCTTATAAATGTCTTCATTGGCCAAGTTCAATCCAGCCTAGCTTTTGATTGGCTGGCATGTTATGACTCACATAATAGAAGTATATTTACACAGCTCCAGTGCTCTCTGGGAAACTGACCAGGTCAGTTTTTTTCCCATAAGGCTAAAAACTGTGACTTGCATTTAAAATTTAATTTGGAATGTTCATCCAATCAAAACTAAATTTGACTGGCTTTTGCCCTTCAGGTGGATCTTTATCTCAAATGTTTCTGTCTAGCTTTTGTGACAGTTAAACTATCTGCTCTACACATTGCAAAATGAACCAGAATATAATTATATATATACATGACATCCATCATAACTACGCAAAGAAGGTCGTTATGCTCCAATCACTGGCTGTATTATTGACTTGTCAGATGCTAAAAACTTGTGCTGCAGCAAACGTAGCCGTGGGGTAATGAAGCAGTCTGTTCTCAGTGAGAAACATGGCACTCCCACGTAGGCCCGTTCACACTGACAGGTTTATAAGAGATCCACCACACCTGCCTCCATTTTCTGCACTGCCACAACATGACAGATATAGTTGTTCTACTGAAACCTGTATGTGTGGATCAGAGAAAGTTCATTACCAAGTGCTAGGCCAATGGTTCTGACACTTTTGGTTTGTAATAATGGGCAGAGGGTTAGTTACATGACCTGTGTCCGTTAATGTCTTCATAGCTGTTATACTCTAAGATATGCATTTCTACAAATTAACTACTTGTAAGTGATTACTCAGATATATGTATATGTACAGCATAGATTCACAATTAAAACCCAGTGTCTACACCAAAGTAAAATGCACGTCTTTGAATCGTAACCTGGTCGACTGAGGAGTTAGAACGTTTCAAGAGCTCAGGAAGAGGAGGATGGGCTCCCCCTCTGAGTCTTGGTTCCTCTCAAGGTTTATACTTATTTCGGCCAAAGTGGGGTTTATCCAGCAGGACTCAACCCCAGTGACCTGTAAAGTTTCTTTTGGGTGTCTGTTAAAAATATAAAATTCAGTTGAGTTAAACTTAATTGAATTGAATTGGGTTCCCTGGGTGGGCGGCCAGGGTCCTGTTTGTAGTTTGCATCTCCCTGTGTCTGCGTGGGTCCCCTCTGGGAGCTGTGGTTTCCAAAGACATGCAGTTTAGGTGAATTGGAGACACTAAATTGCCCCTGTGAGTGTGTTTGTCTGTGTGTCTGCCCTGGGATGAACTGGTGACCTGTCCAGGGAGTTTCCCCACCTTTCGCCCTATGAGTGCTGGGATAGGCTCCAGCACCCTCCGCGACCCTAACTGGGATAAGCGGCTTAGATAATGAGTGAGTGAAGTGAATTGAATAGAACGTCCAAAGGAGTGAACTGTCATCTCGTTGGGCAAAGATGACCCACCATCTTGAAAAAATATAAAAAGGGACTATGTAAGTCATATACACTAATTACAAAATGGGAGTGTAATGGTGTTTTATTAGCAGTGACTCTGAGGTTGAAGCTGTCCTCTGGCATTTGTGAAGCAATTGGCTCCTTGTTAAAAAGGAGCCATGGACCTCTGAGGAGGCGACTGTACACATGGGAGTCATAACTGACCTTCATGGTCTGCCCTGGGTAAAGATCACCACTATCATTCCTCCTTTATAACCGTGGGAAGTCCTTACCAGCACAGAGAGACATTAAAACTTTAAACAGATTTATTTCTCACCTGTAACTACTGCTTTAGCTGCAGTGTAAAAAAGCATTTTTGACACAATGCAGAGTCAGTTATCATTCCATAACTCTCTTTAAATAACAGTAAAAGGGTGTGTGTGTGTGTGTGTGTGTGTGTGTGCCAGGTGAGGGAATGTAAGGCTTTAGACTGAGAAATAGAGGTTTGTGTGTTTGATCTGTGAGCAGTATTCTGCAGTAAAGAGATCAGGTAACTGGATTTTTAGATTAGTTTTGTCTGTGAGAAAGATCTGAATCCATGGATGACACATTGCTTAAAATTCTTAGGACCAAAAATAAAATTCAGTCATTTCCCATTCCTCATTTAAATAAAATGTTTCTAAGAAAGAAAACCATTTCCTTTTCCCCCACTTTAACCACTCTCTGAGTCAGCTAATATTTCTCAAGCAGATTCCAGTGGGCTGAGGGGAACCTGTAATGTATTCAAATTGCATATAAAAGATTTGAAAGAGTAATACTGCATATCCGCATCGATCATGACTGATAACACTGTGAGCTTTGTCATGCTGTTCGTGCTTTATGCTCATTAGAGCGGCGCCGTACTGAAAGAATACCTATTCATTCGTCTCTGCCCCAAATCCACCAGCAAGCATCAGTTCTTCTACATCTCATTTACTCTACAGGCCTTTTACTGCTTATCCAGTAAAACCACTCATGTAACGATGCATGCAAAAGGCTGAAAGCTTGCTTTTGGTGTGTTACAGGCCTATTATGGTATAGGCTCAGCTAAAGGTTACTCCTGACTTTGTTCTGTTCAGATTAGCTTGATAGCAGATGTATGGTTGTTTATGTGTGTGTGTTGTGCCATGAGTCTCACTGGCATAGCCGCTGACAGCACCTCGTTCCTCAGTTCATCACTACCTTTGGGTTGTTCATGTATATGAGCCTGCAGACAGTGTCTGTGGAGTCGCTGATGGCCTAATAAAGCAGAAAGACAAAAGAGACTGTGTTATTTTGTGGATATTTTCGCAGTTAAAAGACATCGTTAGGACTGATGTCGGTCAAGTTTTACAAAACAGTTGCCGACCTTCAATGTAAAGGCACACTGTTCTGAATTATGTTATATATGGTTACAAAATATCTATCTATCTATCTATCTATCTATCTATCTATCTATCTATCTATCTATCTATCTATCTATCTGTCTGTCTGTCTACCAGTGTGAACAGTTTAGTGTAAATCAGTGTGAACAGTGTAGTGTAAACCAGTGTAGATATGTTTGGTCATAGGGTAAAACAATCATAACAGCCAACTTCTTTCATCTCTGAAAAAAACAAAACAAAACAAAAAGCTCCAAATCCTGTGACGGTTTTCTGGTCAGCTTAAGAATGAGTGTCGTTCTCTCTCCCTACATCTCTCCTCGCACTGACCTCCTACCCACTCCTCCTCTCTGACTCTCTCAGTAAAAACTTCATTATCACGGCTTTACTGATCCCTGTAGTGTGTCCAGCCAGATCTGGTCTCTGAGTTCTGCTCAGACAGGAGCTTATTGCATGTCTCATGTACAGATCAGCACAAAATCGGCTCTCAGTGATAACAACTACAGCCCCTCTCTCATCCTCAGCTCAAACACTACACAAACACACACACACACACACACACACAAACACGCACACATACACACACAATACACACACACACACACACACACACAAACACACACACACACATGTACACACACACTTTCACACACACAAATGCATACACACACAAACACACACACACACATGCACACATACACACACAATACACACACACACAAACACACACACACACAATACACACACACACACACATGTACACACACACTTTCACACACACAATACACACACACAAATGCATACACACCAAAACACACACACACACACACACACAAACGGATGCACATAGAGCAAGTTAACATGGCCCTTGTTGTAATCTTGTTAAAGCAGGAACTGATTAAAGATTTGTGACTTTCTCACACGCACACACACACACACTCATCCGTAACAAGTCTTACCTTTAGCTTGTGTCTCAAAATTATCACATTTTCTTTACCTATTTTAAAAATGTATCCTTTTTGTTTTTGAACAGTTCTTTGTTCTTTGTTGTTTTTATCTCGATAAATCTTTTAATACCTGTAAATACATAAGTCATATCAAAGAAATGAGAAAAAAAAATATGTTTTAAAAGCAAGCAGTTATCAGTGTGAAAAATCACATTCACAATACTGGATGCCATGCTTCAAAGTGACAAATCTCTTATCAGATCTTCAAAAACCCCGCAGGACTAAACACATGTTCTAAACACAGAATCGCTCAGGTTTTCTGAAGGGCAGGGAGGCGAGAGTGTATCCTGAATATCACAGTGTAGTAATTATAGGTGCAGTTACTCAAAGGGAAATAACAGAATAATGGGGGGGGGGTCTTAAGTCAGAGCCTCTTTCCTCTTTTAGAGGGTCTCTGGTAACCCCACAGGTCCCCACTGTATTTTCTCTTCTATTAGATCCCTGTGCACTAAATGCTACTTTGTGTTGACAAATTCTTTTTTTCTTCTTTCACAAGTTCCAGTGACTTTGAGGATAGACCATATCCTAACTAACCTTGTCCTTCTCTTCTCTATTCTATAACCTGCTACCTCTTTGTGTACACTCCCTGATTATCACAGTATTTTGGAATATATTGGTAATGTTTACAGACAGTACCTTATTTCCTAATACACACTTGCTGAACTTGCTGATCTCTGTGTGATCATCTGTGTGTACCACCTGTGCACTAATGATTAAAGTTCTTACTATGTACACCCTAATAAAAAATGGACCCATATGAACTTGGTATATTAGAGGTAGTTTACAGTATAGTTTGACTGACATGTCGTGTGTGTGTGTTTGCGTGTGTGTGTGTGTGTGTGTGTGTGTGTGTGTGTGTGTGTGTGTGTGTGTGTGTGTGTGTGTGTGATTTACTGTCAGGAGTGACCATGAAGCTGATGGATGAAGTGGCTGGGATAGTTGCTGCCCGTCACTGTAAGACCAACATAGTGACAGCCTCTGTGGATGCCATCAACTTTCACCGCAAGATCATGAAAGGTAAATAACTACAGCATAAACAAACAAAAAACAACCAAAACTGAAACCAGTAAGACCAACACTGAAAACTCCCTTTGTGCTCCATTTTCAGGGCTTTGTTTCCTTCTCTGGTCTTGTCATTAGTCAGGGTAAGGTGGGTGAGAGCGCTGGCCCAGCTGGAAGACAGACATGTATGCTAGGCATTTTACAGGTTGTCAGAAGAAGCCATGTACAGTGTGTTTACTGAATATGGCCATGTGAACAGGAAAGCCAGGAACCTGACAATAGCCATAAAGGACAGATTGCAATGGCAGGTTTCCAAAAACAGCTGTGTCCAGGCAGACAGTGTGATGAGTCCAGGTTTATACAAGTGGTGACAGAGTAGACCTCAGACAGCCCCAGCACATGAAGCAGTGGAAAATAAAATAAAGAGTAAATCACACATGACCTTGTATTTTAACTGCTAATGTCAGTCTGCTGCTGCCATTACCATCCATGGGGTTCTACTGTTTGTCTTTGGCTCCTTTCTCTCTCTCTCTCTCTCTCTCTCAATCAGACTCACACACGCACACACACTCGCACACGCACACACACACATACACACACGCACGCGTGCACATGGGGTGAGGTCTCAGAACAAATGCTTTGCTGAATGCAACAGAATGTTTGAACCTGAGGCATGCAGGCCTGAGAAAATTAGGAAAGAAAGAAAGAAATGATTGATTTTACGCACTGGGTAGTAACAACAACCTGTGAGATATTTTGTGCCTGGACCCACTAATGTTTGTGAGACTGTGGCACAGGGGTGGCTGTTCTTGTGCAGTAATTTTCCAAATGATGATTATAAACACCTTTAAAAATACCTGAGGTAACACAGGGAAACAAGGGCTCGGTGCCTTGAGTAAAGTCTAAGCCACTTACAACAGTTAGTGCTTATCACCGTGATGAAGACACTGCTTTTCACAGCAGTGTTTGCCACTTAAAAACACAGACCGTCATCACAAAAAGAAACACAATTATTATAAGCCACATAATACCACAATACCCAAAATACAAACCAAATGCCGTATGTATGAATTCTGAAAACTGCATTAGTTTCAAATATACAGTACTCTTAACAGAGATTCCCCCTTTCAATCTGGAAAATTTTCAAAACTTGTCGGACTGCACAATGTTCCTAGTGTTTGCTTACAGTTAAATCTGTTTGTTTTAGCCCGATGAGAAGCTGATAGATTCACTGATATATGTCTCTACTGGTAACAGTGTCTTCACTGTTGTTTAAGGAATCTGTTTCTTAGCCTTTTGTTGTTTCTGAGATGATGAAAGAGAAAGGAAAGGGAGAGAAAAACAGAACTGTGGGGATTATTCAGAAATAACATGCTCAGACTGTGATGTTTAGTCCCATGGATCTTCTCCTTTGCCAAACTGTTAAAACTGTTTGCAAGCGAGAAAGGCGGTGATAACTAAGACATGGAAGCACCCACTGTGCCTTGAGCATGATTGGCAAGTCTTATGTAAAAAGACGTCATTTTTTACTTTAAGTAGGCCTTCATTTGCTTTTGCAGTGCATTCTGGTGTGGTTTAAAAAGCGCCAAGTACACATATCATGGAAAAACTTCAAAGTAACCCAAAATAAGTGGATACGGACTGCCTGTCTCTGAACCAGCCCGTCTGCGGTGTAGGTTTGCATCTGAGATGAAACAGCTCTTTCCCGATGCACTCCTACCTGTACACAGTACTCCCTGTTCTGTCAGCATACCTAATTAACACTGTTATTAAAGGAAGTAGCACAGAGATCCAGTATAGAATGACACACACAAACAATGTGTGTTAACCTTATACCACAATCGCATAAGACCTCTTTAACACCTTCTCAACACGGCGACATAAAACACACTTCCGTTGTAGTTTTGACACCTGACGTCTCAGAGGATGGCTAATGTTTTGTGTTGAACGAGCGGAAAGAAGATGAATAATTTATTCCATGAATAATTTAGTCTGTTACTTTCTCTGGCCTTCTGTAACTCATGTCTAGATAGGTGTTTATTATTCATTCTTTGTTTATGCTAAACAAAATTCATCCAAAGAAGGCACCAGCAGTTGATACCAGATTTAGTTTCAGAGTGAATACAGCGAATGAGAAAGCCATTTAGTGCTTTTGGGGGAAGGTGCAAAAAGAAGATCCAATGGGAAATGCCAGTATGTGACAAAGTAGTTTTGAATGTAACAAAACCTTGCTCAAAGACAGTATAAACTGTTTGAAACCAATGTCTTAGCTCTGCATGTCTCACTGACATGAACTGGATAAAGCTTTTACCCTTTTTCAATAATTCACGTTAGTTGGAACTTAATCCTTCAAATGTTGCTCTTTATGACATTTGGACGATTTCATTTGAAACACTACCTGTGACAGAGACTGTGCCAAAAAGTCTTCATGTCTATCCATTAGCACAGACCAGGCTGTTTAGCCTGTGGACCTACGCCTGTTATGAGTCTTATGAGACCGGCCTCAGAGGTGCAGTAAACCAAAGCACAAAATGACACTCAATACTGGTGTCTGGTCTTTATTCTGCTCCAAGAATTGGTGTTTATGAACTGAGTGTCGCTATAATAACTGAGCAGGTCAGTCTCCTGATTGTAAAAACATCTTTCACCTTTGACCTTTTCTTTAAGCTTAATTTAAACAGCAACTCACCCAAGAAACTTTCAGTAAAGAAATCTATCTTCAGCTTGTTCTATCCAAACTCAAACTTGGAACCAAAGCGAGCTCATGGGCCAAAGAGGGGTTTGATGTCGTCTGTGACTTGATGAACTGTACATCTCCACCCCTGGTTTAACTGCTGGGATCCAACTCTCAATTTGAGTCTAAATGTTTTAACATTTTCAAGGTATACTTAATGGTATTTATATAAGGGAATAACTCACCTATTTACTATCTTAGTGAAACAGTCAGATGTTTCACTAATACAATGAAAGCTTGTTGTCATCTTCAAGTTCATTTCATATTTTTTCCCCTTTCCTTCTGTTGATTTGATGGAAACCATACCTTAGAAGAAAAAAGAAACAAACTTTGAACTGTGTCTGGCTTTGTCAGTCAATTCCATATTCCTCCTGCTAAATGTCTAGAATGTGAGACCTTAAACAGCCCTGTACCTTTGGCAGAAATTGACCTTAGTTACACCATGTGAAACACTTCATCACACTGCTTACAGTGCTGTTTTACTGAAGCTACTTAACAGCAGTGTAATCCATAGGCAGTCTGTACTCTCTGAAGAAGAGTGTCATCTGGTTTGTCACAATATTTGAAAGTTCGTGGGAGTGCATCTAATTACAACTGTAAAACTCTACAGTAAAACTCTAGAGCATAGCCTGTAGCAGACACTTGTCCTATGTCCATTAAAAATCGCCTGGGGTAATGGAGATTTTTTGGAAGCTGAAATGCCCTGTGCAGCGCAGAGACCCGAGAAGAACCTGTTGTGTTTGCTGCATAACATGTGTGACTGTAGAAGGCAGGGTGACAGTGACAGTGGCCATGACGTTTGATTACCTGCCATCTGTCTTAGGCCCCACTGAGCCAAACAGACTGCAGCACATTACATACACATACACTCACTTACACACACGCGCACACACACACACACACACACACATACAAGCACACATGCGCATACACACACACACAGTGACCCATTAGAGTGAGGACAGACACATGTCGTGCTTTAGACCCAGTAATGTTATTACTACAGGAAAATCTCCTGCAGGACAGTCCAATTAATATAAACATTATGCAGAAGGCCTGGATGTTCATCTTATCAAGCCTAACAGGCTGCTGTGTGTTAATGACTGTACACGTGAGCCCGCTGCCTAAGTGCTGGGAAAAACATTTAATCATCTCCCAGACACTCTTGGCCATAGCAACTTTGACAAGTGCACACTGTCAGTTAGTAAAATGACAGTGGTACAGGTTTGTACAGCACCAGTGGTACAGAGGGAACTGACTGTAACACAGGGCTGTGAGAGCTGTCAGTGCTACACCTAAAGGTAAACAAGACATTACTACACTGTTAAACAACAAAGACTACACTATTACTACACTGTTAAACAACAAAGACTACACTATTACTACACTGTTAAACAACAAAGACTACACCATTACTGCACTGTTTAAACAACAAAGACTACACCATTACTGTACTGTTAAACAACAAAGACTACACTATTACTGCACTGTTAAACAACAAAGACTACACTATTACTACACTGTTAAACAACAAAGACTAGACCATTACTGTACTGTTAAACAACAAAGACTACACCATTACTGCACTGTTAAACAACAAAGACTACACCATTACTGTACTGTTAAACAACAAAGACTACACCATTGCTGCACTGTTAAACAACAAAGACTACACCATTACTACACTGTTAAACAACAAAGACTACACTATAACTACACTGTTAAACAACAAAGACTACACCATTACTGTTCTGTTAAACAACAAAGACTACACTATTACTACACTGTTAAACAACAAAGACTACACCATTACTGTACTGTCAAACAACAAAGACTACACCATCACTGTACTGTTAAACAACAAAGACTACACCATTACTGTACTGTTAAACAACAAAGACTACACCATTACTGTACTGTTAAACAACAAAGACTACACTATTACTACACTGTTAAACAACACAGACTACACCATTACTACACTGTTAAACAACAAAGACTACACCATTACTGTACTGTTAAACAACAAAGACTACACCATTACTGTACTGTTAAACAACAAAGACTACACTATTACTACGCTGTTAAACAACAAAGACTACACCATTACTGCACTGTTAAACAACAAAGACTACACTATTACTGTACTGTTAAACAACAAAGACTACACCATTACTACACTGTTAAACAACAAAGACTACACTATTACTACACTGTTAAACAACAAAGACTACACTATTACTACACTGTTAAACAACACAGACTACACTATTACTACACTGTTAAACAACAAAGACTACACCATTACTGTACTGTTAAACAACAAAGACTACACCATTACTACACTGTTAAACAACAAAGACTACACTATTACTACACTGTTAAACAACAAAGACTACACTATTACTACACTATTAAACAACAAAGACTACACCATTGCTGTACTGTTAAACAACAAAGACTACACTATTACTACACTGTTAAACAACAAAGACTACACCATTACTACACTGTTAAACAACAAAGACTACACTATTACTACACTGTTAAACAACAAAGACTACACTATTACTACACTGTTAAACAACAAAGACTACACCATTGCTGTACTGTTAAACAACAAAGACTACACTATTACTACACTGTTAAACAACAAAGACTACACCATTACTGCACTGTTAAACAACAAAGACTACACCATTACTGCACTGTTAAACAACAAAGACTACACTATTACTACACTGTTAAACAACACAGACTACACCATTACTGCACTGTTAAACAACAAAGGCTACACCATCACCTAGTCATAAAAGGCCAATCAATATGCAGTACCCCAAAACATGTTTTTAAAAAAGACTGTGCTTGTTCTGAGGCAGGTGGAGGGTGGGGGTGGGGCACTCATGTCATGGTTTGGATGTATTTTGGAGCTGAACTTTTACAAAGAGCACTTTTGGAGCAGTACTTTTAGGAGCAGTAACTTTGATGTTATAACCATTGGGTTAAATTGAATTCTGTCTGTAAGATGGAGCCAGTGGAGTGATCAGAGCACAGAGGTTTCATGAGAGGATTTGGGGAGGATCATAAAACCAGTAGAGCTCTCGCATTTTGAAAGCATTGCCAAGACAGTAATGGCACATACGAGGAGCCCAGTGAGAGGGGAGTCAAAGAGGAGCTGTCTTTACATCAGAAGAGAATGGATGAGGAGCTGGTCAGTGTAGGAGGTCAAGAACGGGTGAAACTCATGAAAACCCAAAATGAAAAGGTCATAAAAGAGACAAGGAGAGGAGTAAGATAAAGGAGTGGACTGACTAATCTGTGCTTAATATGAAATAGAGTATTCTAAATGTAGGCTGCTCTAGATGAAGAGGAACCCATCAGTCTTGCTTCTCAGTACATTTTCAAATCAGCTTGCACCTCGCTCTTGACATTCGCTAAACAAACACCAGTGAAGTAGTAGCTCTTGCTATATCTGACCAGGATGGATAGGCAGAAAACTTAAAAAATAAAATGAAATGTGAAAAAAAATCACACACCCTAGGTCTCTGTTGCCATGGAAATGAAGACCAGACATAGATCAAAGGTAGCAGAAAAAGGAATTTCACAGTGTCTGCTGTCCCGTGTGTAGTCTGCTACAGTGCAGTTATACGTGACTAATTGTTATAGCCCTGTCCTTTTGTGCAAGAAAGAGAGAGAAAGAAAGAAAGAAAGAAAGAAAGAAAGAAAGAAATGGACAGAGAGAAAGAGAAAGGGAGAAAAAGAGAAGTATTTTTATGCACTGTCGACCATAATTCAAGGAGCCAATTAAACAGTCAGAATAACCAGACCCTAGTGCTCATTAAATCTGTATATTCATGTCTATGTAGTCTGAGGACCTTTTGTCATAAGCTCACAAAATGAGTAACGAGGACTGGCCATTACTCTGTTTGTGGTAGACAGACAGATACGCATTTCAGAATCTGCGTAATGGAAAAATAAAAGACCTAAAATGACAGGGGGAAAAAAAAGATAAATCAAGTCTCCAGATGTGAAACAAGGAGCTGTAGAGAGCATCCAGGGACAGTACTCACAGTTTACTATGGCTGTGTAAAATCACCGGCCAGAGGAGAGAAATGCTGCAAGTAGCTGTGTTACGGAAGACAAAACTTAAACGTGTGTGTGTTTGTGTGTCTGTGATTTACCGCCCACGAGGGAGCTCAAGAGGTCCTCTGAGACAGATAGGATAGTTCTCTTCATTTGAAATATAAGAGTTTTTGCTGCTTGGGTTGAGACTTATTTGGCTAGCTTTGGGCAGCACAGGTATTTGGGAATGTTACTTAGCCCGTACTTCCGTACTAGACCATCAAGTCCCTGTGTGTTCAAGTGTCTGTCAGAAGAAATAAATGCTAACCACTGCCTCCAGTCAATCCAGTGGAGATCTGGAGAGATCACTGTCCCTTCTGATGGTCCTCACTCTCTTTTTCTGTATCTTCTCTTTCACTTTTCACCTCCCATCCCCCTCCTTTTTTCCATCTTTTTTCCATTTTTGGCTTTTCTTAAGTGATGGCAGCTAAAATAACTTATTGTTATTAGTGATTTATTTGGTCCCATCTAAGAGATGTGCCAGATGTAACACTGATACAACACTGCTTCTATAGATCAATAGTATGGATATCACACTGTGGATCAATACTATGCTTTTCCTTCTATAGCCCTACATCCTGCCCACTGTGACACAAAAATATGCCTCTCCCAGCACCCCCACAAAACAGACAACTAACTATCGTTCTGCAGGCCTGTGGGTCATGATCAATTGATGTGATCTGTTTTTTTTTCCTTCTTTTTTTGTGATTTCCTCAGGTTGCGTGATCACAGTGTCGGGTCGAATGACCTTCACCAGTAACAAGTCGATGGAGATCGAGGTATTTGTGGATGCCGATCCGCTCGTGGAGGCGGAGAAAGGAAAATATCGTGCTGTCACGGCCTTCTTCACCTTCATCTCCCTGGACAAGGACAATAAACCCGTCCCAGTTCCTCCTCTGAAGGTAAGGCTTTAATTACAGCCTGGAGAGAAGGATGTTTACATGCTCAGTCTTCTGTAAGATGATTTTAAGATGTAATAAGAGCTACAGAGCAGCAGTAATGAACTGTGATATGAATTAAGCTGTACATGGTGTGTTTTAGTATGTAGGAGTGGCACACGGCCTATCAAAACTATAACTGGTAACTGTTTTTGATAACAGTAACCTGCTGTTAGATGGCAATGAACAGTTGTTTACATCAGACATGCATTCTGAAAAGCATCATGCATGGTACATGAATCAGCTTAAATGAGGAAAGAGTATTTTATATTTAATTAGGGAGGTATTCCTGTACAGTGTTTCACCGTGTGTATTGGTTGGTTGATTGGTTACTGTGTATGGCAATGCATTCTAAAGCCATGTGTTGTTGCCCTTTGAAGGCTTCATATAAGAAAGCTCTAGTGGTAATCATACAGTGGTACTATACATGGTTACAGTTAGGGCTGTGCGATATGATGATATACATCATGTGGCGATAGAAAAACACCTATCGTTTCACATTATGCTCTATTGTTTATTTCGTTATTTCGCAAATCACTCTTTACGGCAATATCTTCTGTCATTTGGACAACGCTTTGCATTCTTCTACACAGCACAGATGCAGGCAGGAAATTTGGCAACACAAACAAACATGGAGGAAAGTGAATGTGACACAGAATGGGGTAATTCCAAACAGGAGAAGGACTCCGACCAGCCAAAACAAAAGTCGAGTAAAGTCGAAGTAAATCCCGTTTTAAGTGAGCTGTTTGCTACCAAACAAATCATGTTGTGTTTTTCCTAAACCCCTAACTCGCCACAAATGGTATTTAGAGCTCAGTGTATCCATTGAAATTAACCAATTTGAAACCTGAATGGTGTGTTTGTTTGTTTTTTGTTTTGTTTTTTTTTCCTGGCAAGCGGTAACACATGTATGCTTGTTGGTTGTGGTAAAGGAATTAAAACCAGGCAACATGTGTTGTGCAAATCATCCTGCGCAGTAATCATTGTGACGCGATAAATGCAAGATATATTTTAGACTGCTGTCAGGAGGATTAATGTATGGACACATATAAAGTATTTATTCATTGAATTTACAGAAAATGTGCTATATCGTGATTTGTATTGTTATTGGAATCCCCTATCTCGGGATATGAGTTTTTGGTGATATTGCACAGCCCTAGTCACAGTTGTACTGGTCATGCCTACGCTCATACCGGTATGGTCACGATTGTACTGGTCATGGTTACAGTGGCACTAGTCATGATTACAGTTGTATTGGTCATGGTGACAGTGGTACTGGTCATGCTTACAGTGGTAGTACCCATGGGTACAATGATTTGGTGAATGACTCAATGAGCAAGGCTTAATAAAAGTAGAATGTCTTTAACATTGTGATTAAATGGATGTTTTCCTTGAAGGAAATTCATCAGGAAATTCAGGACATAAAAACACATTGTTTCTTGAGCAGTGTATTTTGCAGTTTGAGAGCTCGAGAGTTAGTTTCTGTCTAGGGTAACAATTGTAACACTGTGAGTTGGGATTTGTCCTAATAGTCAACACCCATTCTGAAAGGTATCATATGGAGATAAAAAAAAGTGTCTCCAGTATGGTCTCCCACATACCAGTTGTCTCCAGTATGGTCTCCCACATACCAGCTGTCGTCCAAGGACATCCCTCTTCTCGTGATTATCACTATCTATGTCTTCAGTGTTCCAGCATTGTGTTCTTTCAGAACTCTCAAGGGTGTATGACTCCTCCGCTGGCCAGAGGAGGATGGGCTCCCCCTCCCGAGTCTTAGTTTCTCTTAAAGTTTCTTCCACGCTTACGCTTCATCTTAGGGAGATTTACCTTGCAACTTACCTTCAGAGGAGGAACTGGGCTGGCTCACAGGGGGTTCAGACTCTGCTCTATGTAAAGCTGCTTTGAGCCAATTTAATTTTAAAAAGCAGAATACAAATAAATTTGAATATGAGTTTGAATTTGCTGTAATGATGCTCATCGAAAGCTTGTTCCCCATCCACCACTCTTTCTCTCACACACTACTCTGTTCTGGCATCATGTCTTCATTTGCATCTGAACACACAGGTACACACAGCATCCCATCTTAGCATGTCTTAAATGGCATTATGTACACCTCAGAGCCTGACAAAACTATCCCTTCAATAGATGCATATTATTAAAGAACATAGGATCAACAAAATGAATGTGCTTTCTGAGTCTCAGCAGTGAATATACATTGCAATATATACAATTATTGACAAAAAAACTGGATGTCCCATTGAGTGTTTCTAAACCTGATGTTAAACACAGGCATTTGATAAATCTGGTCTTTTAGACTTGATAAAAAAGACACTGTCATAAAGTTGTGTCACCAAACACAGGACATTTGTTTTACCATGTAAGCTAAAAAATTGGCTCCAGCTCTTAATTTTTTTTATTTTTTGCTAAAGACAAATAAACACTAACAACTCTTCACCGTTTACTTTCAGGAATACATTACATTCAGGATCCAACATCTACCATTCTCAAATTCAGCCTCTGCCTGGTACAGTATCGGTGTTCTGAAAACCATGACAGAACAGCAGTTTCTATTCAAAGCACAGATTTATCCTAGTTCACATATGTATACTTCAGTGGCCATTATAGTTTTTCTCTCTGCTTTGGACACAGACTTTGGCCCCATGTTGGTTAAAGTTTCTGCATTGAATGTTACTGCAGACTGAGTGCCTTGCAGTCAGAAAAACAATTGAGAAGTGCTACTTTCAATAATTCATTGGTACTATAAACAGAAGGGCAAGAACTGGGACAATGCCAGAGCTCTGAGGTTGTGTTTTTAGACAAACAAAATGGTATTTCAAAATAATCTTTTCTAATCTACATATTGAATAATCAGAGATAAATCCACTCCTCACTGAGTTAAACGTCTCATTAACCACTTCCACAAACCTTTGGGCTGGCATCAGATACCACAGAGAACATCACAGGGAACATCACAGGGCATATCACAGGGCATATCACAGGGAAAGTTGCTCATATATTTGATGAGGATGACTAAAGACTGCTCTATATAAAATGAAACAGATGTTAAGCCATTTGCTTAACAAATAGGACAATATTATGTCATCACTGTAAAATGTTTAAAATGTTTTTATTTTCCACATATTCACATGAATAATAAATATTTTAAATGTGATCCAACAAAAATGAACAGGCAGTAGTTTGCTCTTAAAGATTATTTCCATATTGTGGAAGTTCTGTGGGCTCCTATGGCATCCTCTATGACATGAAGAGAAAATGAGATAACACAATAAGGGAAATGCAAAATCTATTTGTCACATGTCCTTTGGCACTGGGAAAGGAGTCTCAGAAAAAAAGAGGACCAAACGATTATTGAAGAGATTTAGATAAGTGAACAATGTTGACTTGCTCCAGCTCCTGCCATTCTAGCCCTTCACTGTGGCCCACCTTCATTTCTCCATTCTGCCTCACCGTTTCAGTATCGCCATGAACGAACGTTTCATTTTTGCCAGATCATCATGTTAAATGCTATCAGTGGATTGGGAATTAACTAGGTAATGAGATGTCATGAATCAAGCATTGGTAATGCCTTTAGCTAGTATTGCACCTGAACTGCTTAGCAAAAAATGGTTTAGTAAGCTGGGGTATGCCAATAGATCAAACCATGAGCCTGAATAAACAACTATGGACAAGTGCAGTAGCAGTAACACACTGAGAGTGTCTTAAACCATCAAAAGGAGGCCGTGATTGGCTCATTATAAGGCCCTTTTTTGTGTTTGGCTGGGGATGCGTAGGTGGTACAGTGAGAAACGATGCTAGCCCTCCATCGCAAAGACCTGAGTTTGATTACCGTCGGCAGTTGGTCCAGCGGTTAGCACAGTGGTGTAGTGGTTAGCAATGTTCTCTTGAAATTCAGAGATTCTTGGTTTGAGCTGTGGATATGGTCATGGGCATGGTTATGGTTATGGTTATGGTTATGGTTATGGTTACGGTTATGGGTGGTTTAGCCCCACAGCCAGACATGCATGTTAGGACCACTGCTCCTGATGAAGGAGCATCAAAAAGCGTAATTTAACTTAACCACTAACAAAGGAGTGAACATATGACCCACCCACAAGAAAGTTTGATGTACTCAGCAGGGTTCTCACAGGGTTCCAGCCCCCCCCCCCCTCCCCACCCAGCCCCCCAAAAAAAGCACTTTAAGGACTAGAAGTTCTGCCGTTTGAACTCGAATGTTGCTCGTGTGAAGTAGGACATTTGTGTAACATTTCAGGCTCTCTCATGTGTGTATTACAATTTTGCAATTTCTGTATTACAATCTCATGTACATTGTATAACGTAACATATATATTTTGACAGTGCCAGCTTTATGACTTTTTAATTGGACAGATTCTGTTCCTATGTGTAATATAAGATCTAAAAATAAAGGTCTCTCATGGCCACTTTCCTAAGGTAAGATCCAAGCACACACACACACACACACACACATACACACACCCTCCCCACCAGCACCCTCCCCACTGGCAACCACAACCTCAGACCGAGACTGAGCAGCTACAGTCCTGGGGTGTTACATGACTGAAAAATTGATTTTGTTTGCTACTGATTTGCTGTGATTAATCATGAATTGGCACAATTAGGAATTGAGCACTAATTAATGAACTCAATATAAAGTTACAGATGCCCCGTATTTTATTTAAAGGGATAAGGGATCAGAAGTGATCTGTCTCACATATTTTATGGTTGTAAATGGCATTTTAAATTGATTTACTCTAGAGAAAACTTGAAAATGTCTTATCAGGTCTTTTCAACTAAACTGCTTGCTGTACCACAAATCATGATACTGTGATACGCATAGGGGATGTTAAGTGAAAATTTGCGCATTGTTTTGGCAGTTTTAAAGTTTTGTAGTTTCTACAGTTTCTTCACTGTAGAACCAAAGTGCCAACAAGCCATACTGTTGGCTGAAGAAGCACTGAAGTGCTGAGAATGTTCCGGAAAACAGAGGAAAACAGAAGGGTAGCTCCATAGGAGCTGGCATTCTCTAATCCTGCGGAGAATGAAGAGAAGCATCTCTGTGCCTCAATAATCTGCAGCTCTAAAACACTGCCAGCATAGCGCAGTACTGGTTCTGTTCTGTGAATAATGCTCATACTGGGTCACAAAGAAAAGACATTCAGTATAACAACAGTCTCTTAAATTTAGCTCTCACCAACCATCAGATCTAAAGGGAACAAACAAACAAACAAACAAGCAAAAAAAACAGATTCAGATTCAGATGGAATACCCTCAGATTATATTGTGGCCAACTGGACCCCATGCTGTGTGGCATAAATAGTGTATCGGCAGGTTCAGAGCCTTCTATTTTTGACTTCAGGTGGTTTTCTCTCCGGTGAGAGATCTCTCAAGTTTATTTTTAGAATCACCCATTTTAGCTGGTAGCGGGGGGTGGGGGTGGGGGTGGTTCTGCTTGGGGGGAGGGGGAGGGGTGGACCAGGCTGTGGGAGACTGACTGCACTGAGCTGTGTAAGAGCGAATGTACACACACACACACACACAGCAGACTGCACTGAGCTGTGTAAGAGCGAATGTACACACACGCACACATACACACACACACACACAGCAGACTGCACTGAGCTGTGTAAGAGCGAATGCGCACACACACACACACACACACAGCAGACTGCACTGAGCTGTGTAAGAGCGAATGCACACACACACACACAGAGCATCTCAGCTGGTCTGGAATACTGTGCATATACAATGGCAGTGCACAAAAGCTGAGAGAAAGACGTGAATGCACGAGCATAGGGGTTTGCCGCTTTGTAGCCAGCACAAACCCCCCCCCCACACACACACAAAACTGGCAAATGCTGTCCTCAATAAAGACCTCTGAGGCAAGTGTGAGATGTGATGCTCAAATAGAGAAAGAAAGAGAGAAAGAGGATGGAAATAGAGCTGAACAGCTGTAGGTTTGTCTTCTTTCTTCTAGACAGTCTTTCAAAGCCTTTACCACTCAAACAACTCTCAGCTGGTCCCCGGCTCAGAAAACAAGTTGCATTGCCATAGCAACCTCCAGTCTAATGATGTGAGATTCCCATTTATTTTTAGACAGGTTTCAGGAAGTGTTCAGTAAGAGGTTAAAAGTGTCATCATACCATGATTTCAAAGACTGAGCTCTAACACAAGCAGAAAACTAATAAAGCACTGCACAAATACCTGTACCTATAATAGAACCTCAAAATGCCACACACACATAGAGAAACTCAGACATTTTTGATCAACATAATAATGTAGTCATCTCTAATGCTGTGAACTGCACCACCCGTGCACATTCCTCACATTGGTCTGTGTTTAAATACTTCTTTTGGAAGACTCTCGTGGCCTTGTGTGTTTGAGTCACTTCATCTCTGTCTCTCCACACAATCATCGCACAGCAGACTGTCATCTTCTTGTGCACCAGGTGGTTCTCTCCGTGTACCTTTCATTCACTGCTGTGAGATTGGCGTTTGGCAGCGTGACAATGCCACTGCTCAGCTTTATCAACAGGCAGCGCCAGGACACTCACACTCTGCTGGCATTTTCCTAGCATCCAGCAGACCAGAGACACTGTCCATTCTTTCTCTGTCACATTAAGGAGGGCCACACTCACAGGACCTCTGCGACCTTAGGGGGGGCCACACTCACAGGAACTCTGTCGCGTTAGGGAAACCAACACTCACAGAAACTCTGTCACATTAGGGAGAGGCACACTCACAGGAAATCTGTGACGGTGGATGCATCCTCACACACTGTGACAGGTGGCTCTGAGCTGTGTTGCTGTAAGACACAGCTGTTATTGCAAGAATGAGATCAGTAATCTGGTGTTCAGTTACACTTCTACTGATCAGTCAATGTTCTGTTCAACCAGTACGACCATCTACAAGACTTTTTTATTTCAAGTTTGTCCTCTGTTTTTTTGTGTTTGTTTTTTACTTTTTTCATGCATTTATGTAGTAGTTAATAGTTATGTGTGTAGTATTTAATAATTCCTACTCTGAGATTTGTTTTTGAGCATTTATAACCTTCATAATGTGATCTGAAGTTAGAAGATCTTTCCTTATAACCTCAGACATTTGGGGCAGTTACTGCCATTAGGGATAATGACTGTTGAGGGAAAAATACAAGTGCTGTCCCTCTGTTCTGTTCTGTCAGAGTGTAACTGCCTGAAAAGCTTCTAAACCAGCAGATTGTTTCTGCTGACAGCTCCTGTCAATATTATCAACTGCCTACAATGCTATAGGCATGCTTGTATATAAATTTCAGCAGAATCTTCACCAATGCCAAATTGATTAGTCTAATGATAATATGTAAACTTGTTTGATTCTCACCACCAATCAGCATATTTTAACTGGCTGCTTGATACTAAGTCCATCTTTTAAGTTAGAAAACTCAGAAATCACCACTTATTGTTTTTTTTTTTGATCAGAAGATACATTGAATGAATTGTTGGTTTAGTTAGCCTTGGAATTATACTCCAACAGATAAGTGAATGGTGGGAAAAGACATTTGCAAGACATTTGTTAATTGATGTTGATCAGTGGTGGTGATCAGCTTTTCCAAAGTGAAAAACCTTTAGCATCCATTTACCAGTAAACCCAACAGGACCAGTATGCAATGCCCATAACTACGATTTAAGTCCTGCATTTCACATGATACATTTTGTTTTGTAGGCCCCGTGCTGACATTTAGCTCTGAGGGTCTTTTGACTGTACACTGGCTGTTCATGAACAGCCTTCTCAGTGACAGAGGGATGTGTGTTAACCTGTGTGTGTATCCGGCAGTCCTTTTCTCATAAGTGTTTCTGAATGAATAGTGTCTGCTGTCTACTGATCCTCTGAGATCACTATAATCCCTCCCTTATTGATGAAAAAACCAAACAACAGAGATGTAGTTTTCTCCTGGCTCTAGATGAATGCATTATCCTAGGATAAATGTGTGTTGAGTGTGGTCTTTATTGCATAGAGCAGCCACTTTTAGCTGGTTATGTCAGATGAAGAGGCCTGCAGTGTAATTTGTGTAATTAAGGTGCCACACAACCAAGGGCTGTGCAGCAACATTCATTTCCTCATTTAAGAGTCAGGACACCAGGATTTTGTCACTACACTGTGTGTGTGTGTGTGTGTGTGTGTGTTTGACACAGATGAAAGTGTGGGGTCAGGTGTTCATTGCTGATTTGAGACCTGTGTTTGTGCCTGTGAATATGTGTAGGTGAGTAGGGTCACACATTCCTTGCTGATTTGAAATCTGTTCATTAGAGACCTGGCAGATAATGAATTGAGTACATGCTAAATATCTATAATTCTGTTTCTAATCCGCTTATTCTGCAAACACATGGGGTAAGCACTACTTGCCGTGTGACTGAAGCATATTCACAGAGTAGAACACAGGTATAGTCCTCTCAGGTCTTAGCTCTCTCACAAGCACCTACTAACACCAGCAAATTCACACACCGAAATACACAACCTTCGATTCTGTGGCAGAGCAGAGGAGAAAACACCACGTTTGTCAGATGGTAAGCTTATCACAGACTTCTGAAGGGACATTTTCTCACTCATTTGGAGTGTGCAGTGCAGGTACTAAATCGGTTTTAGCAGCAGGACATGTCCAGCAGAACACAGCGATGGGAAAAAAATGATCACACAGGCAACCAACCATCAGCGCCCAGCAGCAGGAGACCAGTGGACCCTGCTTCTCACTTACCAAAGGCAACATGGCCAGAGGCGTTTCCCTGGCCTCCTGGTCACAGTCCACGAGTGTGGCACAGGTCCTTCTGAAATGTTACTCTCAAGCTAGTGAACATCTTACAGCCACTGATCAGACAAAAATGAATTAGAATCAGGATAACTGTCTAAGAGTCCTCCTGTGCTTTAGATTTCCTGTCTCTATGTCTCCTCCAGTGTCACTGGCTCCCTCGCCGTTCACCACGGTACAGGCACTGGCTCCTAGTGTTGTTTTTGTGTTAGAGCTGGATTTGGCGACGGAACACTCTCAAAGCAGAAGTCACTTCTTTTATCAACAATTAATTTGATGTAGCTTCCCATTTCTGTGGCCTCCATAGAAACCAACTGGCCTGGCCTGCTGCCAGTCATCCTCTCTGACTAAAGCCCTGCGCTCTCCTCAGCTTAATTCAGTTTGTTCAAGACAAGCACGGCTGCGTGCCCCCACTGTCCCCCCAGCGCTCGGCATGCGCCCCAAGCAGCAGGACGGCCAGTGGCCTGGGAAGGGGTTTCTCCAAGGTCAGACGATGATGCTGTTCTCTGGAATGAACAGTGGAAGAAAAAGAACAGAGATTTGGACTGATTGAGGCTTTAGAGCCTGAAAGAGTCCTAATTTTGATCCAGTGGTCTGTGATTAAGGAAAAGCTTGACTAACAGGAGATTCAGAAAATGGCTCTGTTCTCTGGCCTTTGTGACTTTCCCGCCTCAGCTTTGTGCTATTTATATGTGCCCTTCCATGCTGTAATTTGAATATCAAACTGACTGAATATTTTTTGCCTTTGTTATTGCCAATGTGCTGGACACATTCATCTTCCAGCAATAACCAAGTGCCTCAAAAATGGTGCTAAATGTGACTATCATAATACCCTTTGTGTTTTTGTGTGTGTGTGTGCGTGCGTGTGTGTGTGTGTGTGTGTGTGTGAGAGTGTGTGTGTTATACGACCACTACTACGCTGGTAATGTAACTAATACGTAACATGCTAAGTAAATGGTAAAAATGCAGTGTTTTACAGAGATGGATGTTCTGTGATACAATTTGAAAATGTCTGTATAATAATGGTAAGACTGAGGTCTGTGTGTAGCCATAGACACTGACTGATATATCAGGCCACAGCTCTGTCCTCACACACTGCTGCCATCTGTCACTGCCTGGTCACTTTACCCAATGATAAGAATAGCCAGTTTATCGAACACAGCTGGCCAATGAGGGACCGTGAGGAAGTCAACAGCACTCTTCAGCTCTCTGCAGCTCTCTGTGGCATTTGGTTGGTTTTTAACTTACTGCCTGACAATAGAAAAATACTTTTTACCAACACTGTGGTAGTGCTTGACATCTTTTCTGCATTAAGGGGAGTCAGTTTGGAATGTATGTTTGTCGTGATCATAACGGCAAGAGCAAATGTGGAGATTAGGATGTCACCATGGTAACAGAACGTGTACATTTTATGGGCCCACATAGTTCTCTTTGTTAGAACAAAGAGGACCAGATCAGAGCATGATGACATGCTAAGACCTGGGTGGATTTTCCTCTCCGTATCATAAGGATCGGACAAATGCATCGTAAACATAGCACAGTTTCAGATGTACCGGTTATTAATGTCATATTCACCACTCTTCTTACAATATTAAAATCACCAAGCCAATTTGCTCATGAAGTGATGGACAATTAGGATTGCTCACCATCAGTAGTGGTAGCTCTATCAAAGTTGTGTTAACACGGGATACACAAAAGTGTATCCAGGTCTTTCCTGAGCCTGAGTGAAAGAGGCAACACCAGACCACACTGGGGAAGTGTTAGCATGATTTTTCCTCTCTCAAATATCAGGAGGTGTAATTAGGACTATAGACAGCACTGATACAGCTTAGTCACAATGAGCTGCAGCCAAAGACAGCAGTCACACACACACAGACACACTCAGACAAAAACACACTCTCTCTCTCACACACACACACACACACACACAGAGAAAAACAGTATTTATTGCACAAGTGGGGCTGGACAGCAGATAACGTTGGGGTAACACTGGTGTGGCCTACATATGGGTGAGTCCCTATATGACATATATTTGGGGTGGATGGCACATAGCTTTTTGAATCCATTGACAGATTGTTGAGGATTTTTGGTAAAAGTATGTGATGCTGTCATTTAAGCTTGCATTTAAAAAGCACTCCATCATTGTCCCAATGTATCTAAATCCTTTCTCTTCCTACAGCTGGAAAATGAAGAGGAACAGAAGCGCTTTGAGGAGGGAAAAGCGCGCTACCTTCAGAACAAGGCAAAGAGGCTCGCAGATAAGGAACGCCAGCCATGACATCTCCACCCTCTATCCTCTATAACTTATCATGCAGTTAAAAACCAATCCAGAAGTGTTATAACATAGGCCTACAACTTATTAGACACATCTCTATATCGTACTATAGTAGCTTACTGAATGGAAGGAGAAATCTAAAATATTTGAATACTTGAATTGCATCATTCTCTCGACTCGTAAAATTCCACTGCTGCATACCAAAGTCATTTGTGTGTGTACGTAAAATGAAACGGAAATATATACATATATATATATATGTAAATGTAACTTATTTTATCCTTAGAGATGTTTATTTATAAAAACAATTCGGTCATTCTGTGTAATGATTTCACAGTATTTACATCAATAAAGTCTCATGCCTGTCACCAGATCATGTCTCCTGTTTCATCACTTCCCTCTTGGTGTTTATAGTGTTAAAGAGTCTGCCCACCCTTCACTCAGCTCTTCACAGAAACCAAGTGCTTGCCTCAGGAGTGCAGGACCGCTGACTCATGGATTTGCTCTGGCTGGTGATTGATAATGTGCCAGAGTTCTCTCTCTGTGCCCTGCACTTATGGAAGGGGGAGTAAAATACACTTTAAATAGACAGTGATACACACCATGTCAATGAAAGCTAGTTTCAGCAAGAGAAAGTGGTGATGCAGGCATGCTCTTGTTGAGAAAAGGACAAATACAAATCTGAACCTTGAAGTACAGACACCCCAGAGGGCAAGGAAAAAACTCTTTTTCTTACCCTTTTAGACACTATATTTGTGAATTTAAACATTTGCCTTAAATGTAGGCCCTATTCTTGAGATTATTGATAAAATGCTGTGTCTGACAAGTATGTTTTTTTAACTTGTGAACAAACATATTCATTATAGCAATCTTAGTATAAACACTATTGTTTTTAGGTGTATTTTCACTTAAGTCTTGAATATCCGTTGCTTAGTTACAGGAAGCAGTAATTATACCATACCATTCACTTTGGGTCCAGTGTTTCCATGGTTCTAATACATCTTCTGATGCACTTGGACACATCATTGGCCTCTGATGTCCATTTGGTTGTACGCCTTACAGGACAGGGAACTGCAAACCCTTTGCAGCCTATTTCAGTGGATACGCACCGTGCACTCCAACCCTTCCTCTGGTCTGCGTACTTGGCTCTCTTATTCTCATTGGCCTCCTACAACCAATCTTCCCAACGGTCAGCTCAAGCATGACTACCTGCTGTAATGATTAAGACACCAGAACACTGTCTGGCCCAAAGGTGGTCACTGTGATGGTGTCTGAAAATTTGAGCTGCCTCCCTCAGTCCACCAGCCTTGAGCTGTCTCTGAGAGCCTGTCTGATGTGTTTTGCCCAGGCTATGGCCTCTCCACAGCTCTGCTGAAAATGATGATCCGTCTTACTGGTGGTCAATGCTGCTGCAGATGGTTTCCGCTGACATCTTCAACATGAGGTCACGGCGCCAACCATAGCTCAGGCTTTTTGGGAGACCCAGCCACCTACAGATGTAGAAGCTGATCTTCTTCTTAAAGCTCTGAACAGAAGTGATTGGGACATCGTACATGAAAGGGGCCAGAGGTTCCATTGCCATGCTGGTAGACCCAGGTCTTAAACTTCCTTGGCAGTCCAGACTTGTCCGCTGCTATGAGCCATAGTTCTAGCTCCCTGTTGGTGTTCTGAATAGATGCAGTCAAACATCTTTCCCAGGGTTTTGACAGGCTTCTTGGAGATGGTAGGAAGGAGTATGCTTCCCAAGGAGAAGCAAACTTCTCAACCATCTTCCCTCTCTTCAGTGCCATAGACTTGGACTTGGCCGACTTGAAGTCCCTCTGTGCCCAGGTGCTGAGCCTCTACAACCTTTGGTGGACCGGTCAATACCCAGTTGCTGATGTACTAAAGGTCGTCTATGACGGCTTTGATAGGCGGTACCCAATTTGGTCATGGGTTCTCTGCACTCCATGTTGTGCTAACTTGACCAACATGTTCATGGCCAAGAGAAGAGGATCACTAAATCGGCGCATCCAGGGATACACCATCTGTGCCAGTCGAACAATTTTCAAACTGTTCGTGGTTTTGCTCTGTGCAGTCAAGACTCGTATTTAACCCATTCAGATCCAGGTTTTTATTGTGTTTTCTCTAGTGTTTGTTCATAGCTCTGCTGCACACGCTCCACATTCAGCTATGATTAAAAGCCAGTGGTCAGGTGATTTTTCAGCATAATATGGTTTGAAAAACCATCTACATATCCATTCAAAGCTACTTTCTTTTTGTGGTCATCTCTTCACTGTGCACTTTCTATTTACTGGTTGACAGTGTGTTAATGAATGTGTTATGGATTGCATTAATAACCAAGAACTTCCAGTGATTTAGAATGATAATGCTAAATCCATCTGAATTATATCACTGCTCTGTGTTGTTTGGAGGTCAAGAGTGATCTAAAATTACAGGCAGTTGACCATTTTCAAGGTTTAGGAGGAAGACAGTTAAAAGGTGCTCTCGCATGAGTGTTAAATTATTAGCATAGCATATCGGACATGTATAAAACTTAAAGAAAAACATTTTTTGCACAGTTTCCTCCATAGGCTGATACGTGAATGTAATAAAATACAATGCATTAATGATGGTATATTTTGTGTTTATTGTGACTTTCCCTCTAAAAACCTGTTCCTTTTCAAACTCTTAGTGCTTATATGTTATTTTCAACAAAGAGATCACTCTAAGCTTTCAAACATGGTGTTTTGAGCTGAAGGTGAAGGTGGATATGTCTGTTTTTCCCTTCCATAAACTTTAGAACTGTCTTCAGCTGGAAGTTGATGGAGAAGAATAATTCTCCATGGAGGCACACCAGAGGAGATCCTGAAGAATGACATTGTACAAATCAGTGGCCAACTCAACTTCTGAACAAGTAGAAATGTCTAGTTATTTGATCATTAATTGAGCAGCCTAGCAGTGTTCCTATGTGTCAGCATTCACAACATCTGTGGTTCTACAGAACTTTATGCGACCACTATTACAATTTTGTTTCCTAAAAATGAATGTTCACTACTGTAATGTTATCCTGGGGGTGATGGCATTTCATTTAGAACAGGCAGTCAACAGTCTATGGTAATATGCCTATTGTCTCTTTTAAAGCTCAGGCTTTGGTTTGTCTAACTTGTCGAACACCTGCTTAAAACACAAATGTGTTTTTTAAACGCGTGCTAGAAAGCAAATACATTCATCAACTGTACAAAAAACACATTTAATCACTTGTTTTAATAAAAGATACCCAAAATCAACAGAGCAGTCGGACAGTGAAGATAAAGGGGCAGACTGTGGAGATAAAGGGGCAGACTGGCTATAGATAAAGCAGGTCCCATTTGTAAAATATTGTTTCTGTGGGATGTATCAAGACCATGGAGAGCGTTACCTTAATGAAACAACAGCATGTGAAAGGAGGGGATTTTGGTGGTGGAGCTCCAGTGTACTGCTGGTGCGGTGGGGTTTCGGAATCCCTCCCAAATTCAGAGGAACTGCGGTCAGAGAGTCCTGCCTCAGGCTCCCTTAATAAATGGACTGAGATACCTTCTGTCGCTTTTACTTCCAGGTCACCTAACCCCACATCAGAGAGGGCTATTCAGGTTTTTGATTTTTTTTTTTTCACTACTCGTGTCTCTGATGTCATTGTGCTGTACAGGAGTGCAAGAATGGTGCTCATCCAAACATTACATTTATTCTGAGGTGTAACAGAATTTCAAAATGTCTTACACTATGTTTTGGTTTTTTTTTTTTTTACAAAAACCAATCTCTCCTTGTTACCTCTCTAACAATGTTTCAACCATCTGCATCCTTGTTTACACATACAAACTTATAGGCACAGAAAATCATGCAGGTAGAAAAAAACACCCTGGCAACTGATTTGAAACAACAGAGACAGCATCTATGGTCAGATATTGTATTGATTTTTGTTTATGGGATCTTTTTAACAAACAGCAGTGCAGACTTGCAGAGGTCAAGTAGCCAGATTTAGACACAGTGTTTTTTTTGTAGTGTGATGCTTAGACAGGCAGTCCATCTCTCGCCGCCAGTGACAGTGATATAGCTAAAAATGTGTGGTCCTGTGTGAGCTATAGATTTACTGGTAATAGCATCCTCTCCAGTCTCATTACAGTACTAATCTTCATTCATCTCTCTTCTGCTGTGCTGGTGACTTTTCTCAGCCTTGCAGAGTCAGCGTTCTTTATTCAGACACACACACACACACACACACACACACACACATACACACACACACACAAAGAGTGAGCTTTAAGGCTGTCTGTAGGATATCAAGTTCTGAGATCTCTTATAAATGCTTATATTCGAGCTATCTAAAATCTCATTCAGCCTCAAACTTTGTTCATTGTTTGGAATTCAGACCTGAGACAGGCTATATTATCTCTGTTCCTCTGGTCCATGTAACAGATACTCTACTGCACTGCTGTTTGATCACTGGTCTGAGGTTTGTCCATCTATGCCTCCAAT
Organism: Chanos chanos; assembly: GCF_902362185.1. NCBI lineage: Eukaryota > Metazoa > Chordata > Actinopteri > Gonorynchiformes > Chanidae > Chanos > Chanos chanos. The sequence continues at coordinate 17,973,701 of NC_044503.1, forward strand.
TTAAAAAAAATGTAAAGCAGACAATTTGTTTGTTTAGTGTCCACTGATCAGTCTATCAGACTTAGTCATCAGTAAACTACAGAACACTGAAATTTAATCAGAGCCTAGAGAAGCATATACATATGAAGAAACAAACAGCTTCTCTGAACAGGCGAGTGTTTAAACTGTCTCACAAAACAATACTGAAACACATCTCTGCACTGAATCTCAAAAACCTCTCAGGACACCACAATCTAAAACAAAGCAAACATTTTCAAATATGTGTAACAGCGAGAAAGAAACACATTTCAACACTGGGCTGATAAATGCAGCAGGGACTGGGAGGAAGTTTCAAAAATAAACAATGATTTACTCTGCAGTGTGTTCACTTGTGTTTATATATGCTTGTGTTTATAAATGCTATAGGAGCTTAACTGTAAGTGATGATGACATTCATTAATGCAGCTGAACATGCCTGTGTGTGTGTGTGTGTGCATGCAAGTGAGTGTGTTTGTGTGTGTGCCTGCATGCAAGTGTGTGTATTAGTGTGTGTGTGTGTGTGTCACGTGGGACTTGGGCTTTTCTTATGTAATGCATGTTCAGTCAGGCTTTCAGTTAAAGTTGCCTGCCCACTGCATGTGAATGAATGGGTTCTCATTCTCATGCCTATATATAAATATAACAAAGCGGATGAATATGCTTGTTCGCAGAATGAGACTGTACAGCTGACATTTTTCTCTTTCCTGGTTTACTGGAACTATGATAACTGAAATAATTGAAAAACTGTGCATTGATACCTATATATCTCCATATTCACAGTAAAGCGATAGAGTGAAAAGTGGTTATCACATCGTTACTACTGAAATATAATAATCATAAATGCGTATATGTAGGCCTATACGAAGGCGAAATCACTGGTGTGTAATCAGTGGAGCGCTCCAGATTAAGGCATTTATTTTGTTTAATTTAAGCCTACAATGACTAGTTAACATCTGAAAGTTCTGGCCTAATTTGGGCGGGAGCCCAGGTACTGTAAACGTCAAATAGGTCAACTGACACCGTTATATTACAGTAAAAGACATCAGTCAGGAGGATCGAGAGAAACAAACGATGCCACTCATTATAGACTGTCACTGCGGATCGCCTCCATCTCTGTCAGGCCCCGGTGGAATCCTACAACTAAAATATTATGAGACCATTATTGCAGATGTTGTCTCTACATCGGTAATCAGCTAGGTAGTATGACGTCATGAATTAAGCGGACCCGCCCAAACTGGTCAGGATTACCTAATTTAAGAAACTACTGATAGTCATTGCTTGATGATGTTTTGAGGAATGCAGATTATGTGTCGTGCTGCATATATAAAACATGTTGACCCAATGTCCTGAACATACTGTACTGTATGTGGGACTGACGGAGAGAGACAAAGTCCCGCACAGAGAGCGTCTTTTGTTTAGGCTACTTTATCATAAATCCGTCACGCACTCCGCAGCATCTTTGGAATCTGTGCATTGTAATAGCCAGTCTAATAAGAGCTTTATTCGGCTGTATCTCGGTGTCGGTTCCTCTAAAATTATGTAAGATTCATTGCTAGAGCAGACTGGATGATCTGTTATCAAGATGTGATGTTGCTTGGCTTCATTTTTATAATGACTTATCCTTTTCAGTCACGTGTCACTCTCTTGCCGGTTATTCTTGTAAAAATGAGCTTAATATTTTTTTCTCACTGGCTGAAATATCAACCTCAAGAGAGAACTTATTCATGCATTTAGCAAATCAAGAAAGGCAGTCTTCCCCGTACATGTTACGTAAAAGTACAATAATGTCAATGAACGCAGGCATGGGTGGGCTTGCATGAGTTCAGAAGGAATAACGGTTACCAGAAGAGAGATTCAGCTTTAGGATCTGGGTTGCATGCAGTTTCAGAGCTCATGAACCGTGGACCGTTAATTGGTACACCTCTTTACGTTTAACTATCGTTGCTAAAGAAAGTGCATTAACACGTGACGAATCGCTCATAAACCCCCTCTCTATTTATATTTCCACAAGGCTTTTGTTTATCCTAATCATATCGCATCACTTTCACTAACCAGCTGGCTGAAAATGGGAGATTCCGTGAGAGGCTGTAAACTAACGATGGCGGTCATTTTTCATTGTAGCCTATCAATAAGCATCAATCAAATGACCACTTTTTGATTTGCTTGTTGACCTAAAGTAAATCCTTGCCACCCCGCATTTTGTATTTTTTCTTTGACGAACTCCTTTTTTTCATTGTGTATAGGTTAAATGTCTAATATTCTAACATAAACGAATATTTCTCAGATTGAATTAATTAATCGAGTCCATCTACAGCCCTTCTACCAATGGGAGCTCATAATATCTTGGTAGACGAACATGAAATCACGCTTTGATCCGTTGCTCCCACTCATTCATCTTCCTCTCTACCAACTATTGAATGAGCCGCGTTTGGTTGCGTTGCGCTCAGGTCTCTGATTTGCGCGAATAAAGCCTAATGGGTTCTCTACTCAACGGATTTAATAACGGTTTGTTACAGATGAAGGCTAACGGTTTACTGTAACAGGATGTGGAGCGCACTCTTGGTGCCACGTTTGGCGATATAACCAGGCTGAGACTGTCTGTTCTTATTCTACATTGTAACATATGCTTCGAGTTGGCATTAACAACCGTGCACACCTTCCTCTAATTTGGAATGTAAGGACTACAAAGCACCACTGTGAACGTACATCGAGACAATTCAGTAGTGAAAGGAACTGTGATTTTTTAAAAGTTGGATATCGACGGATTCTACACTGAGGTAGGAGGCTGATGTTTTATTTTACATAGCAACTGCGCGCGATCTGATCTGATAGCCTAGAAAACCTTAAAACATGCGGTTTCTCATGGAGCACAAGGTCAGATTTATTATTCCGTGGAGAAATACCTTTAATATGTTACAACAACACACCTTTCATAGAAATTGAGCCCAGATGCATAACCGATTTGTCGACTTAAATCATTTAGGTGCGAATTGACTTGTAACTGCCGAAAACGATTTTTTTCGCATACATTTCAGAATATGAGGTTATAATGAAATGACAGACCGGAAGGCTCAGGTCAAGGCTGTTCACTGTAACCTTTTGCAAACGAAAAAAACCCTGAAAGGGCATTAAACAGGGTCCTAAATGTATGCAAACATTAGTCATGGTGTTGACGATTCTTTGTGTTACCTGAACACTGTCGTTTCCAAAAGAGAATCTAATTTAACAAATGGGGCAAAAATACAGGCTGAGTTCGGCATAAATGCAAAACCGAACCCTGAAGTATGTTGTCTACCTCATGTCGTACATCACACTTAGCTTCAGCAGATTTATTGTCATAATTTGTGCCGTTCTGTTGCTAACTTCATCTTTTAAAGTGAACTAAAAGGGGCTTCTGTGCTAATGACGATTGCTATAAACATAATATTTATTTTTCCTGCCTGCCACACTTTAAGTGTTATTGTCCAACATGTCATATGTTGTTTTAATCGTATTTTAACCGAAAGACTGTTATCGTGCCTGCCATTACACGGCCATCTGCTGTCCCCTCCCATCCATCTCGAGACCTCACTCACAAAGACACTGTGCACGGGCAGAGTCTGCACACCAGTGAGTAATGGTAACTGCGCGCGCCCTCCAGATGCAAATAAAAGGAATCCTAATTTGTAACAACGCTTCCATCATTAACACACATGATCAAGTGAACCCGCCATGTTTCTCATGATTCTCTGTTGGACTGTCTGACTTTAGCAGTGATGAAATGTAGCGAAGCAAATTTAGTCCGAGTAAATGCTCTAATTTGTTCCAAGATGAATATCATTGTCTGAGAAGGACGCTTCTGAAAATGTTACACACCATAAACGTATGATATATGTTTAGTAGTGCTCATATTACATATACCATAAAAATGTATTTGAATATTACTCAAAATACGCTTTCATTAGTTAACTGTGCAGGCAGTATTCGTAGTTGACCCCTAACTTAAACTTGTCATAGTGAATGGGGAAGACTCCAAATGATTTATCAGGCATGCGCAGGACAGCGGAGTCTGACAAGGACACTCTCCGAATGAACTGAATTGTAAATAAACAGAAAATTACTTACATGCTACAGTACTAGAGATGTAATGAAAAATGATTACAGGTGTAATAGTCTTTAATCTTTCACTGAGAGCCACGAGTGTCAAGAGATTTTGGAACAAACAGTTTCATGTTTCATGGCCAAAGCATCATATGGCATATTTTATGGCCCATTATGGAGGCGAAGGGGGAACCATGCCAAAAATAATGGAAAGTTAAAATTTATCACCAAGGTGACTAATTCTGTAGTATGTTCTCAGTGGAAGATTGCCTGTGTGCCTTGACAGGAAGTTCTCCCTTGGACAGGAAAGAGGAAAGAGCAGTCAGTGGTAGGTTGAATTTAGAAATGGTGTAATCCATCAGCCCATGTGACAGATAATCAAGCATGACTGCATTAAAAATATAAAAGCAGTCAGGATAGGAAAACATGATATGAAACGAGAGGAAATCTGACAGGAACTAAATGGGTGATTACATTGGTGTGTTCTTGATACAACTGGATCTTACAGTTATCAATTTAGAGTCTGTTTCTTTACAGGTAACTAAAATATATTTAAGAAGAAGAGGAAATACACAGCAGGAGTATAAGAGAACCATACAGTGCTCTAACAAACCAAAGAGCTACTGGCCAGAACTAACTGCATTCAATTTAACACTACATACTAAAGCAGGACATCTCTCTCTCTCTCTCTCTGTCTCTCTCTCTGTCTCTCTCTCTGTCTCTCTTGGATAGTAACAGTCATTGAATCTCTGGTTTCCTCTATGAGCTACTACATCACTTGCAGAGTTAACATGCTGTGAAGTTTGGGCTCTTGACATACAGAAAAGACATTGATTTCTTGGGCATGTCCTGTGACACTGGAACAGTAGAGTGGACAGCCTTCTAATCAGTGAGCCACAGTATTTAAACTAACACACCTCGCTCAGCCAAACGAAGTCCAAGTAAGATGCTGAATGGAAGCATGTGGAGGTGGAGGATAGGGAACAAGGTTACCTGGCTCTGTTTTAGTCTGTCTCTGAGCTTAACATCACCCATGAAAGCTTTTCACTGCTTCTCCGGTTCACCTCCTTTATTTCCATAAGGAGTTCAATAAAAAACAAAATTAGAAGAATTTTGAACCAGTAGTCCCACCACTAATAGTTGTGCAGTTTAAAAGTATAAGTTGTAACTGATATTGTATTATCTCTAATTAAGGCAATCATGCATTTTCAGTTTTTAGCAAAATGTTGAAACTGAAACACAGCCAATTCCAGAGCACCCTCAGTCATAATATCTTGAAACTCTAATTAAGAACCAGAATCTCCTTGAGGTAATCAATCAATTTAACTCTTTACTGCATTTTTATTGGTTCTTTCAGACATTGTGAAGAATAATTTGCCAGAACGTTCCCCTAATCCTGTTCTGCAGACAGCTCACACCAGCCCAAACCTGAGACCAAGTCAATTATTTATAGCTTTTCAGGCAGCAGGACTTTTTTTTATTTAAATCCTTCCTGAAGGGCTGGAGTCAGGGATTAACAAAAGCTAAATTGGCTCAGCACTTATTTCAATATCCCAGAGAGAGAAAGAGAGAGAGAGAGAGAGAGAGAGAGAGAGGGAGAGAGAGAGAGAGAGATCTCATGCCTGAGTACAGACTGTTAAATTAAATGCAGTTAGCTCTGGTCAGTCATTCCGTTGCTCGTTTGGGCTCTAGATGATGCTCTGATACACCTGCTGTGTTTCTTTTTTTTCCCTTTCTTTTTTCATTCTCACACTGTTTTAGTTACATGTAAAAACTGACCCTCTATTTTAGGAATTTTTTTAAGCATTCATTTATTCCCTGATGTGAACTGTGCATCTGCTAATACGCTCACCCTTTAGCCAAAACAGACGGTGTCTGTAATTCAGACGTGCTGTGTTTAGTGTTTAATGACCAGACTTGCTACACTAAGGTGGGATTGACTTCAGTATGTCTATAATCTCATTTTGATCTTCTGGTATTACCAGATCATATAATCATTACGTTTAGCAACAATGACAATCAACATTCTTTTTATCGATGTTCTGTTCTCTCCTAAAAGAGTTACTGTCCAAGCGTGCACCAAGCTGCATTTTCCTACAGTTTTCTCTGTTATGACAATGGTTGAATTCATAATATAATCTGAAATTAACCCAAACTTTGTGAGTCAAGCAATGTATAATTTGCTGTTTACATCGAATGCCTCGCCGGGATGTGTAAATTACAGTATTACACGCATACAGCAGTCTCAGGGATGCACATGGGAGTGTATTAGAGTTGTGTAATGTACACCATTCACCTGCGCTGTCTAATGGAGGGAGTCCTTTACAGCAAAGTGATAAACATACAACTAATTTCTCCATTGCTACCAGTGCTGGAGCGCTGCCCCTGCATAGGATGAGTCAGTTGTACACCACTATAATTTTCATCCTGTCTCAGACAACATGTAACAAAAGCAGGCTCTGTGCTGTTCTACACAACAAACAAAAAAAGAGAGCTAGAGAGAGAGAGGGAGAGAGTGAGAGAAAGGGAGAGAGAGAGACAGTGAGTGAGTGAGAGAGAGGAGCAATGTCCAGGCTTTACTCCTGTTCTGTATATCTCTGTTTTTATTTCCCACTGGCTTCCAAGGTGCAGTCTTGGCAGTGTTTTGTCAATGGTGTTTTAAGGTGTATGTACTTTAATGCAAACTCAGTTTGGCCTGAAAATAGGAGCAAGCATAGCAATCCATCTTTCTCCAGTTTTGTAACAGCATGAGCTAATGGGTGGTGTTACCTAACGGGAGTGCTGTAAGTGTTTGCTTCATTCTGTCATTTACTGAGATAGGCTAGAGCTGCACATTCATTTGTCTAATGATACCAACCTGTATATCCAACAACTTGTCAACACTGTTAAAAAAAGTGATGTTTTGAGTTTTATTAGAGACGCAGCAGTGAATAGGGTAACTTTAACACCTCTAATTTCAGCCTTTATGATACATCAGTTGGTCTTAGAATCCTCTGACATGGTTTTAAAAGTCTTTCTTTAGACTACACTTTAGATTTGAAAGGCAGCCTTAAAATCTGCAGGTATTGCAGCACTCCAGGGCCAGAGCTGAGTAATTCTTTGTGTTGTTGCCAAATGATGATGGTTGACTTCAGTTCTGGGGAGAGGATATGGTTCAAAGACAAGGGGCTGAGTTAGAAAGTTGCCTACCTACTGGATTTCTTAACACATCTATGACATGGGTGGTATAGTCTTAAAAGAGAGGAACTGTCATGTTTCAGATGTGCAAGATCATGAGTTTAAACAAGACCAGGTTAAACAACTATTTTTGAAGAAACGGAGATAGATTTTAAGAGTTGAAGGTGTGTTTTCTTCAACCTGCTCTAACGCAGAGTGAATGAGAGTTCTGAGAGAAACAAAGCGGTCTTATGATACAGAGAAATGTCAGAAGCCTGTAAAATAATTCACTATTTTCCAGCATACTGTTATACATGCTATGGGTATCTGTTGATTTGATTATGTTGAATTTCGTTACACCATGACATTGTCTAATTGTGTCTGTATTAATTCCCTTTGGGTGGGCCTGTATAACACTGCGTAGGCTGTTTTTGTCATCTGCATATATCTGATACGTTAATGAAAGAATTAGGCTAATTGAATTCCAATTGAACTAATTAATTGGACTGAACAATCAGATAAAGAGAATGTGGGGAATAGAGTGTACATCATGATTAAATTCTCAGTATTTAAAGAATGTGGTTTGTGGTTTAAATTCAGAGTGAAATGTCGTGTTCCTTTACTGGTGGTTCTTTCATCTGGTAGTAGAAAAATGGCAGTATTTGTCTCACTCTACATGCAGCACATCTGAATCAGGTACTGAGTGATTTGACGGTCAGTTGACACGCTGAGCAAGGTATGCTGGGACAGAAATTAAACTTCTTAACTGTGACGACTGGTAGAGCAGATTCCCCTTCTCCCCACACTTCACAATAAAGCAACTCTTAAAACAGTTTTGTCTATATCTGAATACTGACAGTTACAAGATATGTATCCCTGTTATCATTCCCATGATAAGTATTAAGGTTTGCTTATTATCAGTTGTCCTCCAAAGACTGATTTGAAAGTTGTTTTATGGAAGTGTTTGTAAGACTTTTAAAATAGTGAATCTAGATCTTTAACATGATCTTAATGGTAAAGGAAGGTGGAGCAGGCCGTAATATAATGCCTAATTTATCACACATGTAATATAATGTAATGTAATGCCTAATTTATCACACATGTAATATAATGTAATGTAATGCCTAATTTATCACACATGCTGTGAAATCAGTTTCCAGGAATGTCTCAAACCCCACGGGTCAAACAGTCTTGTCCTCTCCCTAACTGGTGTTACCCTGTGCTGTCTTCATTGCACGCGGGTCTGGTCTTCGTCACAGTCATACCAGATTCTCCTCGTACTAACTTTGTTTTGGAAATTCACTTGACGCTGTCGTTATGTGGAAAGTTTTCCACTAAAGAAGAGCTTCCTTCAGAGTGCAACCAGTAGTACTCTCTGTCTCTCTGCTCTCTGCATGTTGAACTCACTTACATTCTGATCTTCAGAAAGACACTAAAACTACAATTTGTTCATTTTGTTTTCACTCAAACTTATCACCGTCTGACCCAATGCAGACCTTTGTGTGTGAATATAGTTAATGATAAGATGTGTTCATACAGAAGTGTTGAACATCACACTGAATAATGAGCAATGCATATGTTACATTGAATTCTTCATATTAAACTGATGTGGTGATTCAGTATTGGTGTTGGATTCGGTGCAAGTCATGTTAAACATCATTTCTCACAGACATTTGATTTGGAAACCAGAAGATTACTCATGCAAAGGGTGTGGGAGGATATGTAATCTAATTCTGTTCCTTATGCAACACCCAGGCAGACACCCTCATTTAAATTCTATTGCTATGTAGACTAGCAAGTCCACTGCACAGTCTTTCTGTCCACTTGCATGACCGTTCAAACACAGGTAACTGACAAAACACCAGCGTACATTGTTACAGGAGAGTGATGGACATCCATGGACTGAAGAACAGCATTGTTTACCTTGACCTAGATTCTTATGAGAGTCTGAAACTCTGACTCGAAGGGGACACGGTACCATTCCTCCATTTAAAGTTCAGATATTTGGACTTTTGTTCATGGTGGTGAAAAATGTGTAAACTTTTTTCCTCTGCTCAGGAGACCACTGCCTTTGTTCTCTGTTTCACTTATAAATATGCATCTTTGTTGTAATAAAGGGTTGCTGCACTGCAAACAAAGCATTACAGCCCTCCCTTTGAAGTCTTCAATCGAGTGTTCTTGATGAAACTGCCTGTTCGCATCCAACATTGATATTCACAGGCCTCTGTTTCTCCTGGTCTTTTCTTGCCTTGCATCTCAGACCAGTGCACGGACATCACAGTCAGGGAGCTTGTGCTGTTGATTCTGACTCGGTTTGTGCTGATGATGTCATTTTCCTCAGACCATAGCCATTTTTCTTGGTGAAGCATCACAACATCAAGCAGTCATCATCACTGAATACCCTCCTGCCTGTACCCCAACACTTCCCTCTCTCTGAGAGTCTCTGAGATCTCTCCCTCTGGCTTCACACCTGTGTGGAAGCTCCTGCTTTCAATCTACTCTGTGTCCTTCATATACTAATTACCAAATCAATAAGTCTGCAGTAACGTCCTCCTTCATGTTCGTCTCAGTCTCAGGGAAAGGATGGTTTCCTGATTCAGTAGGGAATACAATATGGTAATACAAACAGACAGAAGGGAAGAATTATGAATAGTTAAATAGTTAATGGCCTAAACATGTCAAGGGATAGTTACAAAATAATTTAAGATCATTAATCATTTAAACAATTCTCTAGTCGGTCAAGCATTTTAAAGCCTTTAGATCTGTGGTAAACATGTCTGGTAGAGGATGCAAACCCTGTCTCCACACACAGAGCAGCAGATGGTGTGGGAGGCAGAGAAAACCTGCAATTAGGAATCTACAAAATGTTGGTTTCGTCATAGTGACACAACATATCAGCATCTCCCAAAAGATCTGCACTACATCCACACCAGTGGGCATTATACAAGGCTGTCAGAAAATGCCTTTGTTTAGAGCAGTCAACAAAAGCACGCTTTGGGAAATAGATTAGAGCCAGCTGAGACAAAAACTGAGCCTTTTGGCAACATACAGAACTGGTGGATTTGGTGGGAGAGTAACAATTGTGTTGAAAATTGTCTGTGTTGAAAGCGTTCCGTACCTTTGAGTGAGATATAGTGGTGGATCACTGATTCTGAGTTCTGGACTTGATAAACTTAGGGCTCTTGTGTTGTTAAATGAAATCACAAACTGTGACAGACACACTCTGGCCCAAAACCTCTCTCTGTCAGTCAAAACCAATCAAGGAATGGTGAACTGAAAATTATGGCCAACTTTTCCTACATTTTTTCAGTGGCCGACTCATATCACATTCTCAAATGCCTTTGAAAATGTGCCATTGGAGCTGAAGTCCAGACATGCAGATTATTGACATGATCACCCATCTCAGAAAAAAAGCAAATGAATGAATTGGTAAATGAATCATTGCAGAGGGGTCCAAAGGCAAAATATAACGAAACAGTTTTGGACAGCGATGGACAGAAGACTATTGTGCATAAAATATGCATAAAATGATCCTGAAGACGAGAGGGGGCTGGTCTAGCAGGTCTGTTTAGGTCACCTGCTCTTACGCAGCTATTGTCATATTTTCCTAATATTTTTGTCATATTTTCCTAAAATTGGGGTGATGTCATTATTTCCCTGACTTGACATCTAAGCCTTGCACTCACTGAGGGAATTTGACATCATTCAGGGTCACAGGCAGTGAACATGACTCAGGAATGGGGGGGCGAGCATGAGGCACCTCCCCAAATATAAACTCACATAAACCCGATAGACCTCAAGTCACATCCCACAGGTCAACGCCGTCTGTACTAACTTGTAAAGTTTACTGGTTGTTTGAACTGTGGAACTTTAAAATGGCTGAAACATGTTTTGTTATTTCATCCATCATTGCAACAAAATTCATGCTGTCTAAAGTGAGTGTTGTTCCTAGGTCATGGCTGACTTACTGAATGTGTTTTTTATGCTCAGTTTATCATTAGGGGTGTTCATGACAGGTGGTCTGCTCTTTGCTAATGGTCTGTGCTTGCAGAGTTTCTGTGTGGTAATTTAATTGTGTTTGAGAGCACCTTGGTAACCTCATAAATGTGAAGTTTAAATCTTAAACCGGCCCACAGTGAGAAAGTAGTGTGGTGATTAGTTTGTTGAGGGCTGTATTGGGTGAATCCTGGTCAGTGAGACTTTTTGAAGAACACCATGCCTGGCCCTCCTGCTCTGCCAGCAGCCAGTGGCTCTTGTTTGATCAAGGGCATTCGTAAAGACTGTGACATGTGACTGGGCACTTGGACAAGTCCTTGACTTCAGGTCACCTGTTTAGGGATGTCTTCACTTTTTTTTCTTTTTCTGGACTTTGTGATTACAGTCAGAGTTTGATGTGACTCATTAGCTCATAATCCAGAAGAGACTTCATGTAGCTGGTGTGAGTCTGATAAACACTAGTGTTCCTGAAGACGACAGTTTCCCCTTATCAGTGGTAGTTTGTTCTGGAAATACAAGGCTACAGATCATTCCATGACTCTCATCTCACCCACTTCATATATCTGAAATTAAAAATCATTCAAGTGTACCAGATGTTAACACAGCATCAAGGACAGTGTTTACCCATCATTTCCCTTTAAACCTAATTAGAAAATGTTCTCCTAGATACAACCAACACATCACACTCAAACCAAAGCATATCAAAATTTACTTGGCTTAAGTATCTTCATTTCTGGTTTCCAGCTTGGAATAAGTCAGTGAACACAATAAATATTTATCTGAGTATAAAAATGTGTTTGACATGGCTCTTTGTTGAGGCTGTTCTTTTTGTTTGTGTTCAGACAGAAGCAGTATGGTGACTGAAGCTTTGTGGTGACTGACAGAAGTATGGTGACTGACTGAAGCAGTATGGTGACTGAAGCTGTATGGTGACTGACTGAGCTTGTATGGTGACTGAAGCTTGTATGGTGACTGACTGAGCTTGTATGGTGACTGAAGTAGTATGGTGACTGACTGAAGCAGTATGGTGACTGACTGAGCTTGTATGGTGACTGAAGCTTTATGGTGACTGACTGAAGCAGTATGGTGACTGACTGAAGCAGTATGGTGACTGAAGCAGTATGGTGACTGACTGAAGCAGTATGGTGACTGACTGAAGCAGTATGGTGACTGACTGAAGCAGTATGGGGACTGACTGAGGCTGTATGGTGACTGACTGAAGCAGTATGGTGACTGACTGAAGCAGTATGGTGACTGACTGAAGCTGTATAATGACTGACTGAAGCAGTATGGTGACTGACTGAAGCAGTATGGTGACTGAAGCTGTATGGTGACTGACTGAAGCAGTATGGTGACTGAAGCTGTATGGTGACTGACTGAGCTTGTATGGTGACTGAAGCTTTATGGTGACTGACTGAAGCAGTATGGTGACTGACTGAGGCTGTATGGTGACTGACTGAAGCAGTATGGTGACTGACTGAAGCAGTATGGTTGACCATATGCAGTTAGCTCCTGTGATGACTGATGAGTCTGTCTCTGAGTCGAGTGACAGACTCTGACTGGCAGACGTTGCATTGTCTTCCTGCATAAATTGATAGATCTCACATGTTCCATGCCAGCTGTCAGCAAGTGCCATTCAATATTAGATCCCTCTGAGTTAAGAAAAGATATTCAAAACCTACAACACTGTAATCACCAGCTTAAGAAAAAGACACCAGTAAACTGCCTCTCACTCAGAGTGAGCACTTGTTCCCCTGTTTGCATGATTTAATGTGTTTTCTTACATTTATTCTTAAAAATAACATTTTCCCTATCTCTCTTCTGTTCTTCTCTCCCCTCCCCTGGTTTTCTTTATGTTCATCCCTATCCTCACAGCTCTGTTTTTCTCCATCTTCTCTCTTTCTTCATCTCCTCACCTCACTTCTCATCACTTGCTCCTCTGCAACTTTTTGCTTCCATTCCTTCCTATCTTACCCCCTCATCTCTCCACTTCTCTTCTGAACTCCTCCACTCTAACTTTCCTTTTCACCCCTGCATTTCTCTCCCATTTCTTACACCGTCTCTTCCGCTCTGCCTGTCCTCCATTCCCACTGCTCATCTGTAGGACCTGGGTTGCACTGGCTTTGTGTGGATCTCCTGCCTCTAACTGGCCCTCTCCTCCTCCCAGCCCCTACACCCCCATCCGGCCGTCATGTCCTGCTCTCCAGCCCTCCCGTCCCCAGAGAAGGACTCCTGCTTGCCTCAGTGAGATGCCCTCTCTGGCACAGAGCCCGCCCTTGCCCGCTGCTGTGCCCGCTCCTCCTGCCATCCTCCCGCTCCCTGCCGGTGCCCACAGGCTCCAACATGAAGGATGAGGTCATCAGCACCAACGCGCTGGCATGGCTGGTGTGCTCGGGCGTGTCCATCCTGGCGAATGCCTGGGGGATTCTGAGTGTTAGTGCCAAGCAGAAAAAATGGAAACCTTTGGAGTTTCTCATCTGCACGTTGGCTGGCACACACATCCTTAACATGGGCATCCCAATCACCATGTACTGCGTCATCCAACTCCGCCGTCAGCACTCCAACTATGAGTGGAACGAAGGTCTGTGCAAGGTCTTTGTGTCCACCTTCTACACCCTGACCTTGGTCACCTGCTTCTCCGTCACATCCTTGTCCTATCACCGTATGTGGATGGTGCGCTGGCCTGTCAACTACAGGTAAGGCGGAGTGGACTCCTTTCTCTTTTGTGTCTGATGCAGATTAAGGTGTAACTGTAACTAAGGCAGTGTGCTGGGAAAAGTGCTGTTACCTTTTAGGATCTCAGAATCAGGATGTCCACTCACATCTGGAATGTTCTTTGGCTCTGCTGTAGTTGTAAAATGTCAGTTGCAGATACTTGACAAACACTGCTGAATCAATCTGTGTGAAAAGGGGAGAAAAGATGGTTACTGACATTTTGTTCTTACTTAATGGGAATGGTCTAATCAGCCCTCTACTTTCTGAGCTGAGATGTAGTTACAATTTGTGCAAGGTCAAGACCTCTGTTAACTAAAATCCCTCCAATACACTGTATGCATTTCCACCATTTTGGAGACCTCTTTTTTCTGTGTCATTTTAGTGTGATCTGGCAGGGTGTGTCGCTGAAATCCAGGCCCATCTGCTCCGCTCTCCATAATGTGGGGAAATATTAAACCTGGTTAATTCCTATCCAACTAAATATAACACAGGCACACAAACGCTCAGCAAACAGTTGTACCCCATACATCCACACAGAGGTGTATGAGTGAGAGAGTCATGCCACTGTGGTCATATACACTTCGTCTGTGTCAGATCCAGTGTGGTACTATCTCAGAGAGCAGGCTTATGTGTAGTTTAATTTCCTTGATAATTAATCATGTGTATTTATCCCTGGCACAGTTTCCAATTACAAAGCAGCACAGAATCATCTACAAATGAATGCATTCCCAGAGCCGAACAGTGACAAAATTAATTGATTCAGAAAAGACCCATTAGCAATCAAACACAAAGGACGTAAGCTTTATACTAGCACCAGTCACGGAGTTTAAGAAAATATTAATTTAAAACGTAAAATAGCAGACAAAAAGACACTGCACAACTGGTTTGACTGAATCCTGTTGCCATCTTTAGAAAGTTGTCGTTGTACCTGAATGAAAACACAAAGGCTAACACAAGGCAGCTGGGAGTTGTGGCTGCGCAGTGCTGCTGGGGTAGCATGGGCCTCTCTGTGAGTTTACACTGATCACAACGGAGTGTCCAGTGAAAATACTCAAAGGTGTCGCTCAGAGCCACAATGTGTTCACATTCACTCCAGTGCCTTTATAACAGAGACCAGAGCTGACAGGCCGTGTCACACCGCGTTTGTGTACGCCAAGACGTCACGGCGGGGTAAAGATGCCTCAACTCAGAAGACAAGATGTAATATTGCATAATTTCCTAAAATCACTGCATAAAAGGGATATAGATCATTATATGGACCAAAACTGCTTTTAGGTATGCTGCCTCTGTCTTTTAGGTAGGTGTGAAAACCAGATGAAAACATGATATGAGCACTGGGCATGGTTTCTGTCTCAGAGATGCCCCAGTATCAGTTTTAATAGAGAGACCTGGGGCCTTGTTCTGAGATACCTACACCTCAGAGCCACCTCTCACACTGTAAGACACACTGACCTGCAGACGGGACAGGCTCAGGGCTGAGAAAGCTTACCTGCCACAGCACCTGTCTGAACCATGAATTACACGCTGCACATCGCAAACGACAGAAATACCTCAAACTGTTAAACTGGGTCTTGTTGAATTTGTTTTTAGTTTGTTGATTTTTTTAAAAAAATTGTCTTCTTGTGTTATGTAACATGGGATGAATGTATTTTTGCATTTTGGTATTCTTCAAATGCAATTCAGAACACACTTAATTAGCTTTGTTCAGCAGTCTAACAGAATACATCCTTTTACCTTATAACGTTAGGTTCCTGCCTTCCTGCCACAACAGAAATTTGTTAGAAATTTAGATACTGCCCTTGTTTCAGAGCAACATGCTTGAACATCTGTTCTCATCAGAGCTTTGACTACCAGACGAGGGCTTTTCCCTCCCTCACTCCCTCACAGGTTTGGAGTTTCAAACAGCAGAATGACGTCAGCCTCCCTAGCGGAGTCTGCAGGCGGTTCAGGGAAGGCTAGAACTATGACTGTGAACAAACGGAGTCCTACTTCTGCCTGTCTGTTTACGCAGGGAGGACGCACAGATGAGGAGGACGAGGAGTGAGTCAACTCCTCCTTAGTGCTATTTTTTCTTTTTTCGGTGACTCTGCCTTGGCCGACATTACAGTCTCCCGCTCCTCAGCATGATATTGGTGTGTTTATAAAAGCTAAACAGAGAAATCTGATGTGATGAGAATAAAAGGACTGCAGACAAATGAAGAGAGAATGAAGAAGCTGAGAGATAGATAGATAGATAGATAGATAGATAGATAGATAGATAGATAGATAGATAGATAGATAGATAGATAGATAGATAGATAGATAGATAGATAGATAGATAGATAGAGGAGGCATGTGATAGGTTGGCCATGACAGCAAGGGCAAGGGTTTTCCCTGAGCAAGCTGGTTATTCCACTGTTATTCATGGAACACCAGTCTGTCGCCCTTGATCTGCTGCAGTGACTGAAGCAGCATACAGTTATATTCTCAGTGGGTTAGGTATTTCATGACCCCATTAACAAAGCCTGGATAAGAATTTCAGACCCGTGTAGAGTGAATGAGAAATAACAGCCTTGTGCCGTGTGTTTACACACAAACCGAGTTTCATTTGCTTAGTTAACAGGTACAGAGTTATTGCCAGAGAAATGTTTAATTTAATCCACTGGATGTTTGGTAGCTTTGTTCAGGGTTATCTTCAGCCGTGAGAAACATTATTGCTGATATGTCATCCTCCACTTTAATGTTATTTGTGTAAGCCTGTTGTCTCTCACTGTAATTAGAGTAGTTGCAGTCTAAAAGTGCTCTTTTTTAAAGGCCTGAGAGGTCCCCACAGCCTGGACTATAAGCCACCCAGCAGTCTGTACCTGTAGCTCATTGGCCCGCAGGGAAATGGGCAACTCCGCCCCCTGGGCCATCACAGGGCATGCTAACATGTGTCCTGTAAACATGACAGTACAATGACATGACAATGTGTATTATAATGACAGTTATATACCTACGTATGTATGAGTACTTACTTTGTTCTATTCAGATAACAATGAGTATCATTTTCTAGTGGTACTTATAATCTTGTTATGCTGAAATTTTGTCATAGATTATGGCTGTCTATTGTCCCTTTCAATACTGTTGGAATATGTTTTCCAAAAATTCCTTAATATTCACATATTGAAATGGTAATTACATTCATAAATGATGAGCGTGGTTATGAAAACCGTGCTGTGTTTGCACAGGTCAGCCTGATGAACACATTAAACTGGATTGTGGTGTTACATCACATCTCTTGAGTTGTTCCACTCTGTCACATCAGTGTCTCTGTGATAAACACCACCCAGGAGACCCCACTGGCTCTTACCTCTGTCATTTTTATAAAGCACCTCCTCCGTTGGTTCCTCACCAGGTCAATCAGACAATGGCAGAGTGGGTTCAGGTCGAGGTTTGTGGCTGCTTTTGGAAACATAAGAGTGGCCCAGACTTGAGGGTACCGCTTCATTAGATCAGGGACAATCTTTAATTTAGTTTATTTTATTGCTTGTGGACTGTCTGTGGTTAGTTCTTTAAGTGGATGCTGAGGGATAGCCTGGAGCGGTGAGATATCTGATGTTTCCTTTTTGATACTGCTTCAGATATCACCTTCAGTGCTCTGGGCACCCTCCTCACCTGCAGACACATAACCAGCCGTAAGTCACCAGTCGACATGAGTCACACACTAACATCACAGTCAAAATAACTAGCACTGTTTGACTTAGCTGTAGGATCGTCTGTTCCCAGCCTGTGGGACTCCTGCTCCTCCTCTGTTAGGTGCTCAATTCTGTGAACCTGAAAACTCACCTGTGCTGTGAGAGATCTGCTCACCTGTGCTGACCTCATGCAGGTGCATTTTCCCCCTGGAGACAGTAGCAGCCCCTGGTACTTTCTGCTACTGTGATATGGTTTAAAAGGAGGATCAGACACTACTACTACTATTACAAATAGCGTCATGTACATGCTTGTAAATGTATTCATTTTTACTTGGTTCAGATGTTGACCAGTGATAGATTCAACAGATTCCTGAAAGGGCAAGAAAGTTTGTTAAATGTTTTGTATGTTTTTACTAAACATTATTAAACTTCATTACTTCATCACTCAAAACACAGAGTCTGGTAAACGTATAGACATCTGAAATAAAACTAAAGAGTATAGTACTGTAGAACACAGTCTGTGAGAATAAAGTACTGTAGAACACAGTCTGTGAGAGACCAGTACTGTAGAACACAGCCTGTGAGAGACCAGTGCTGTAGATCACAGCCTGTGAGAATAAAGTACTGTAGAACACAGTCTGTGAGAGCCTAGTATTGTAAAACACAGCTTGTGAGGGTATGGTACTGTAGACAAACCAACTGTGATTTGAACTAATGTATTCTGCATGTTGTGCCCTCTAACTTACTTCAGTATAAGTAAAACGAACTTCATAATTTAAAGAACAGTCTCCTTCAGCTTCAACTCAGCATCATGCACTGTGTTTGTCAACTACGTGTCTGTTGTCTGAGATCTCCACTCATTGTGTGAATGTATTGATTGTGTGAAGGTTTCCTTGTGGCAGCATACAATATGACAGTGGAAACTTTGTTAGTTTCATATGGTTGAGTCTTGGCTTCAGCTGAACTCTTGATATCCAGCCCTATGTCAAATGTTTATGGAAGGCATTTCTAGCAGACAAAGTTTAATTTATATTTAGTACTTGCAGGCAGAAGTATATCATTGAAATATATTCAATTTGTGTATCTGAATTAAATTATATTGCTGCTTTTGCACATTTGAATAATAATGTGTAGCAATAGTTACTGTTGACCTTTTCATGTTCTCTTTGCTTCTCAGGTTATATAAAGCATAGGTAAAGCTATTATTTATTTTTCCAAGACCACACACACACACACACACACACACACACACAGAAAGTGCATGCAGTGCGAATAAGGACAGAGCATAGCAGGACTGTTATTATAATGTGCTCATAGCACCAACTACAGCTTCAAACAGCATACAGAACAACATGATCATTTTAACTGCATGTTCATCTCTCAACTGCAGTACATCCCCATGCAAACATCAATGTAGGACTCTCATTGGGTGAAGGTAATGTAATCAACTGCCTGGCCATTACCCACCATTTCTGACAGCACACACAATATACACACTACAATAAAAAAGAGCTCTGCTGATAATTTTGAATGGCTTTAGTTTGAATGGCTTTAATTTCCTCACCTATTGCGTTTTCCATATCCTATGATAAAGTAGGTCTAACTTGTTGATATGTAATACACACAACATTCCCCTTTCTCAGCCTTCTGAAGATATGAATTTAACTGTGAATTTTTTTTTACTGGATGAATGACCCCTGTCTGATTGCATTATTAGCTGAGTATGGGGGTGTGCAATATGTATCATCTACAATAATATCGTAATTGTTGTTTTAAGGATGTGCGAGCTGACATTATCGAGTATGTCACTCACTTTGCAAAAAACAATCAAAAACATGCCTTGAGAGTCCATGCATTCACTGCACCATGTAGCCTAGTAGGGTAGGCTACTGTGCGTGTGCATTGAAAGTGCATGCAGTGTGCGGATATAGCTGTACATGGTCACTGCACCCCAAGTTAAGCTAGCGTAGCCAGCTAAAAATGCATGACTGAAGTTAAATATGAGTGAACAAACAGCGTCAGGAGACAAAATACTGACACCACCTGCCTTGCAATCTACGTCGTTAGATTTAATTGCTAGACGTAGATCATCCTCACTTGCATGGAGGTGGTTTGGCTTTGAAAAGACGGATGTTGCTCAAAACTTTTGAAACCACATAGCTTGCAGATTGCTGTCTTTTGAGTCAAAAGAAGGCAATCTGCAGACTGTGCCAGACATTGGTTGCCGTTAAAGACAGCTCGACAACTAACTTGTTTCACCATCTGCAAACTGTTTGATCCCAAAGATACTTGCATTGGTGATTTCAATGTCTTTGTATTGTTTTTACTTGAATGCTTCAGTTTTAAGTAAATCAGTAATACCTGTTTTCCTTAAATATGTTGTTTCTATTAATATCATTAGTAAGCAACAGTTAATATCCTGTGAACAAGCGGGAGCTAGCACAATATAAGACTTTTACAAACACATTTTGAAGGATGCAAAATATCGTCTACATATGGTTATTGACAAAATCCCAGAAAATATCGAGATATAATTTTTTGTCAGTATTGCACACCTCTAGCTGAGTAATGTGAGCTGGCTATCAAATATTATTATACAGGGTTCTGAGTCATTCTGGGGACAGAAGTCTTTCAGATCTACTGTGTGAAAAACGGCACACCCCACTGATTTATCAAATCTATTTAAATGTGCTGACTCATTCGAATTGATTGAAGTTCAGCAAAAGCAAAATTTCCTTTTAGTGTTCGGCTCTTCAGCAAGGTGCAGCTTTTCATTTGAAAATGAGATGGATCCCGACCTGTGCCTCACGTCTTACACCCATGCTTTGAATCCCAGCTGTGTCACAGTGGGGCTCATAGTTGGGGTTGAATGAAACACAGTTTGGGTCAAAGGGAACCTACCTGGTTGAGTTATTTTGGGTGGGTGTGTCTGTCTGAGTCACAGTCTCCTTTCTGTGACTTGTCTGAGTGAACAGTGCTCTCCTGTAAGCGTGTTACATCTCTCAGTGGCTTACTTCACACAGACTACTGTCTGCTACACTCACTAGTCTCACTCACAGGATTTTGCAACAAGAGTTCTCCCAATATTTCAGACAATTATACAGTCCTGACTTTTGACTGAGGGTACAGTACAGTTCTGTGACAAAAATTTCTTTGTGAAATTCCCTCTATTTTAACAAAAGAGATGTCATTCTGCTTAATTAGTGATAGATGTAGACTATCCAAAAGCCTCCTCCAGACTTAAGTGTTTTTCTCTTTTCTCCTTTCCTAGGCTGAGTAACACCAAGAAACAGGCAGTCCATACAGTGATGGGTATTTGGATGGTCTCCTTCATCCTCTCCACGCTGCCCGCTGTGGGCTGGCACGACACCACCGAGCGCTTCTACACACACGACTGTCGCTTCATTGTCACTGAGATCGGCCTGGGTTTTGGGGTGTGTTTCCTCCTGCTGATCAGTGGGAGTGTGGTGATGGGTGTGATCTGTATTGGGATCGCGCTCTTTCAGACCTTCTCTATCCAGACGGGCCACAACGTCGACAAGAACAAGTTCAACGTGCCCACCATCGTAGTGGAGGATGCCCAGGGCAAGAGACGCTCCTCGATTGATGGCTCAGAACCAATCAAAACATCGCTGCAAATTACGTACCTCATCAGTGGAATAGTCTTCATCTATGACTTCCTCACTGGCTTTCCCATTCTGGTGAGTCTGACTTCTGCACTCAACGCATGACTGTGCCAAAATCCATCTCAGCTGGTTTTCTAATTGGAGAAAGCAGGAATCTAACACTGAGTAATGTCTTACCGGTAATACTGTTGTGATAGACGTTGGTTGGAATTATCCCAGGAGTGTTTCAGTGTACAGTCAAGGCACCGGCATCAACGAAATGAATGAGTAGGCAAAGGCTGTTGTGACCTGTGAGAAGAGGCACAGCTGTGCATTTCAAAATGACATAAAGCCTTAAGAGCTTACTTCAGCATATAATAACCATGTCATCTGTGTATTTGTCTCCGGTTCCCCTCAGACTACAGATTAGGGTCTGACAGAAGTTGTTAGTTTTTCAAAGTTAGTGGAACTCAACTGTGACACAAGAGAAACAAGAAGCCATGGAGAGAATGTGATGATCATTGATGAAACATAATGATCAAAGAAAGAAAATACAGCTGCTATATTAGATATGTACACAATACGGACAAATGTAGACCAACTGTCTGTACTGCCTCTACATTCCTACAATAGGTATAAGTTATCAGAGGAGCTGAATTACAGACTTGTTCAAATACTGGGGGAAAAAGCCTCAGCTGAAGTTCTGGCTGTGAGAAGCAGTGATTCTGCTCCATCTCTGTTGAAAAAAACCCCATTGGTGTTTGATATGGCACATGGAGGTTAAGATCCTGCAGGCTACACAGGGCTCAAAACACCATTCTAGATAAAAAGAGAGTGTTTATTAGTTTCTAAGATCAAAGGCATCTTGGCAAATGGAAAGAATTTTAAAACTCACCCCAGGTGTACCTGTGTGCATGGCACCATCTTTGGTGAGCGTGCTCTGTGTCAGAAATGCTGCACTTGCACTGATGACTGGTCAGTGCTTTGAATTTATGACAGTGTGGGTCGACAGAAACTAATCGTGCTACTTTTACCAGACCAAAATGATGCTTCACCCAAACACACAAAGCAAGACATTTACTGTGTTCAGTTCATTTCACATTTTCATCTCTGCTTGACAACATGTTTTAATGTAGAAAGATTTGAATGATCCATTCTGCCCATTGGTTTAAAATGGCTCATTCCAGTTCTCTGGGCGTGAATCCTGGGGTTACATTGACTTGATAGGCCGGATATGGATCTGATGAGTGCAGTTCTGTACTTTTGATCATTGTCATTGGTTGCCATAAAAGTGGTCAGATTTCCTGTGGACAGTAAGACTCCTCTCTCATTATAAATAGATTCCCTGCCCCTGACAACTTATGCATGGGAATGGAAAGGTCAATTTTCTACAAGCAATATGAGTTCCGCAAATTACTTACCTTAGAAGACAAGGAAAAACACCTGGAAAGGATGTTATGAGTCAGAAACACATGAATCACTCTTGAGTAGAGGACAAAAGTTCTCAGTCGTGCAGTGAGATGCCTCTATTTGAACGAGTGTATTATTAAAATGAATACTGTCCGTGATCTGGGGCAGTAAGGGAGTCAAGGCTAGGTGTGTGAGTAAGACAGTGAGACAGAGAAACAACATAAACACAGTTTGTTTCTGTCAGTTTCTGTCTGTTCTCTGCTCTGCTGTCCTCCTAAAGTGCCAAAGGATTGTGAGAATCCTGGGTAGACACATAGATATCTTTCTTTCCTCGTTAATTTTGCCTGATATTCCTTTTTGTGAACTTTGCGTATCAGAAACATGACAAAACGCAGTCTCATGCTCTACTTTAAAAGCCAGTGTACACCACAGTACAGTGTACACTGGTGTTTGTCGTAGAGTACAGTGTACACTGGTGTTTGCAGTAGAGTACAATGTAGACTGGTGTTTGCGGTAGAGTACAGTGTACACTGGTGTTTAAGAAAGAATACAGCATGGACTTGTATTTACGGTGAAGTGTAGACTGACATTTAAGGTAAAGACCACTACCATTTTGTTCCCAGTTACATTGTTAATTGTTTCGTTCCCTCAGGCTTGAGTCTACAGTTTTAAAACTTAAGAATGTTTTTTTATGACCAGTAATGCTGTTGACTCTCTCTTTGTGTTTTATTCCCCAATAGTCATTCTCTGCCTGGAGTGTCTGGTTGCAACACAGCAGACGTTCTGTTATCTTGTGAACACAGTTCATCCAGATTTTCCAAACTCTTTTCTTTAAGTCATCCATTCTAATTCACATTATCACCAGCTAAGATCATTTGGGGAATATCACTCAATGCTTTTTCAGATTTTCCTGTATGTTTTATGTATTTCCTATGTTTGGCCATTGTATGCATTAAAATGTGCAGTGCAGTTTTGCTAGAAGATTTTTGGCAAAAGTGCATTGACTGCAATGAACTGACTGCAGTTTTCTCTCTGAGAATCCATTGAGGTGCCAGTGTTCAGACCCTGTGAGTGTTACAGTCCTGACTGTGTCAGCGTTACAGACCTGACTGTGTGAGGAACAGGCCACTGTCTTGCCTTGCTGAGCTGCTGGATTTTGCCTTAGCTGACAGAGAATATAATAACCACTCAGAAATGTTTCAGTTTGGCTCATGAACACAGACATGGCTACTGCTGAAGACAGGCTGCAGATATAGCTTATCCTCAGACTGTACATTCATTAACCTCCAAGTGATTCTTGAATAGTCAGTCGGGACAGTGGGGAAGCACTTCATAAACAGTGCTTGAATTTCAAATTTCAAATTTCAAATCAGATGTTTCCCATTTGACATGCATGAGGAGAAGTTAAGCACGTCATCATAGTATTAGTCATGGTGTGGTGAGACATGAGTCCAGAAATAATAAAGAACTACTAACTTGTAAAGACCAACCTGTAGATCCTGAGGTGTCAAGGCCCTGTGGTTTATAAGGGTGCAAGTTACGGTTCATTTTCTGTCAGTGTGATAGTGTCCTGATGCTGGCAGACAGAAATAAGACTGCGATTAACTAGGTAATGTTAGCTATGCTTTTGTTGACAGTCAGTGGGACAAGATTGTTGCCAAAAAACCCAGATTACAATGGTGTCAAAATGATCCTGAGAATAGAAATTATTTGAAAAAAAAAAAAACAACAACAACAAAGGAAGCCCTCTGTCCTCTCTGTCAAACATTGTGGTGGATTGGTTATGGGCAGGCATCTTGTCACTGAGTCTGATTGTTACTGTATGGTCATTGCTGCAGAATACGAAACTGTTTTAAGAGACCAGCTGCCCCCTCTTGTGCAAATATCACTTCCTCTATGTACCCATACTCCAAGATGATAATACCCTCAACACCCTGCAACACAGATTCAAAGGTGATTTCATTAATATCATGATGAAGTCAGACACCTTCCAACACGGATTCAAAAGTGATTCCGTTAATACCACGATAAAGTCAGACACCTTCCGTCCTTGTTCCAAACACTAGATCCAAAACATCGCCAAACAATTGTGGGATGTTTTAGAATGTAGAGTGAAATTACATTTTCATCTATTTCATATTTTATATTTGGTGTTTCCATTACTTTCCTGTACCTGTTTGTGTTTTTAGTTTTCTGTCAACATTTAGCTGTGCACTCAATAGTTTAATGGTATACACTGATAGTTTGACTTTGCATTGGTCTTCTGTGTCTCTGTAGACATAGTCAACAGGAAAACATGTAAGGTAATGGCTCTCATTTATATTTCAGCCATTTCTTTCATAGACAGTCTTATCCAGAGCAGCTTATGAATGCAGGTACGAGGTAACAGGCCTGGGTCCCTGCATGTACTAACCATACATAAGTGGTGGAAGAACAAGGTGCAGTTCCAGTTCAAGGACAATGCTTTGATGCAAAGCTTCACAAGTGACCGCAGTGCTATATGACTAACACATCATGAGCGTACGTCTATGCGGTCAAACTCCTGATGAGAGACAAATACTGTATACGAATCAATAAAGCAAATATGCTGTAAATTACAGCACTTACAGATGAGCAGAAAGACTAGTACAGTGTGTGTTTAGTGGAGAACATGACCAGGTTTAAAAAGAAGAGTCTTTATGGTGTGTATTCAAATGCAGGTCATGACTGTTCAGCACAGTGATTTTTGCTTAGATTTAGTGAAACATGCAGGATCCAGCAGAGCTTAATCGCATCCAGCCACACTCCTGAGAGCATTCTGCATTTACACCCCTCTCCACTTCTCTTTACCGATTGTCCACCAAAATCATCATGTTCATAAAGCTGACAATGGATTTTTTTGGTAAATGATCAACCCAGTTTTTCATTTTAATTTTCAGATTCGCAGTTCCATTTTCAATATGTGCGCATATTGTCCCTGCCAAAATGAAAATGAAAATCCCATTTACTTTTTCTTTCACATTTGGAGTGTGATTGTCAGTGCGCATGTGTGCATTAGTGAAATTGAAATATCCTATTTGCGTTTTCATGTCTTCTGTGAGCCACACAATTTCCATCACACTGGAAAAGAAAAGATATACTTTTGTGTTTTCATTTCCCCTGTCAACACACAAATCACATGCAAAGTAATCAACATGTTTGAGTACACCAGAATAATCTGATATGAAACAGTGAGATGGTGACATCACTGGAGAGACCAATGCAGTCCGATGTAGGTGTAGTCAGATGTGGGTGTAGCCCGATGTCGGTGTGGTCATACGTAGGCATAGTCAGGTGTAAATGGTAAGGTATCGTCAGTTGTAGGTGTAGTTAAATTTTTGCTTTAAAAGGTAATGAATAAATAAAGATGTTATGGTGATCTTGTGTTTGAGGTATGTTTGTGGGATGCTCTGGTCAGGTTGTTTTGTGAAACATGAAATGGTGTCTGAGTCTTGAAAATGTAGCCAGGGCACCTTGTAAAAAGCTTTCTCTCTTCACACAGAGTACAGTAACAGGTCACACTTCTGATATAATAGACCACATCAGCTACATGGCTAAGGTTCTGCCTCTTTTTTACAGCTGCCTGTGACCATTTTTATTCTGTCTCTCATTACTAACAGAAGAGAGTTTGTCACACAGTGCAGATAAATTTGACAGAAAGAGAAACACGTAGGGGAGTAATAAAAGACCAGGACAGAGAGAGAGAGAGAGACAGACAGAGAGAGAGCGCATTTATATGTGCATCAGTGGAAATGTCCAGCTGTGTAATGTGTGTAACAAAGAGCTGAGGCAGAGACTTCTTGTTGTAGCTTCATATGATTCATATGATTAAAGATTCATGATTCAAGATTCAAGATTCTTTTATTGTTACATCTCGTTATACAAGTATAAGAGAGTAAAATTCTTGGGTTTCGGCTCCTTGACATTGCAACGACAATAGTAATAAATAACAATAGAATAGCAAAAAAATAGTAATGAAAATAATATTTATATAATAGTAATATAAATAATGTTCTGTGTGTTAAGTGCTGTGTGCATGTAGGTCCTGCCTTAGTGACTGTGCATATGGGTATGTGTGTTGATGTATGCCCAGCTACGGCTGTGTGTGTTTGTGTTTGTGTGTGTCACAGTCTGGTTAGTGTGTCCATTGTTCATAAGTCTGGTTGCCTGGTGGAAAAAAAACTGTCCCAGAGCATGCCGGTTTGGGCCTTGAGGCTGCAGTACCGCTTGCCAGATGGCAGCAGCTGAAACAGTCCGTGGTTGGGGTGGCTGGGGTCTCTGATAATCCTACGGGCCTTGTTCACACACCATCGGTTGTATATATCCTGGATGGAGGGAAGCTTTCATCCACGGATGTTCTGGGCTGTCTGCATGACCCACTCCAGAGCTTTGCGGTTGAGGGCCATGCAGTTCCCACACCAAGCAGTAATGGCTCCCGTCAGGATGCTTTTAGTTGTGCCTCTGTGGAAGGCCTGAAGGATCTTGGGCCCGAAGTCGAACTTTTTCAGCCACCTGAGGTGAAAGAGGCGTTGCTATGCCTTTTTCATCACATGGCCCGCATGGCCCCAGGTGAGGTGAACGCGGAGGAACCTGAAGTTGAAGTGGAAGGTGAGTCTCTCCACAGCAGACCCATTGATGGTGATGGGGTCTAGCCTCTCTCCTCTCCTCTTGTCCACGATCAGTTCCTTAGTCTTATCGACGTTAAGAGAGAGGTTGTTCTCCTGGCACCACTGCGTGAGGTTGATGACCTCTCTCCTGTAGGCCATTTTGGCATTATCGGTAATCAGGCCTATGACTGTCGTGTGAGGTTAATATGTGCTCATGGGAAGCTCTGATATTTCCATGGCTAACCCTGAATGCCAGAACATGTCGTCTTGTGTCACATATATTCACACATCAACATATGGAGCTTCTGACAGAACTTGCAGAAAGAAAAAAATATAGCCTTAAAAGTGTCTGCACCATGGATTCTGGATGCAAAATCAGTAGGTCAGATAAAACAGAATGAATCTTAGAATTAACAATAATGCCAGTTCTTCTTCTGTTATACATATAAATAAATAGAAGCTTACCTCAGAGGAATCTGGTCCTCCTAGTCTGTGATATTATCCTTACTTACTGTCTGAAGTTCATTGCTCTGATGCAACTGAAATTAATTATATTTACCTCAGTTTGTCTCCCTCTGGTGGACACTTTCAAAATGTTGTTTGGTACATGTCATGTGACCTTTAAACAGGAAGTTACAAATCATTTCATTTTAAGTTCAGTTCATACTTGTGTGTTCTCTGGGATATTCTGAGCCTTAGCAGTATGACATTAATGCAGTTTTAACTGTGATTGTGGATGTAGCAAAAGATGATGCACAGCTATAACTTCTGCCTGTGTTATAGCTGCCCTGGAACTCTGGTGAAAAGAGATGGTACTTGACTCCATGTACCAGAGGAGACAGGTGGAGGACTCCGCTTTCCCTGGCCAGTGTAGGGGTTTCCAAGTGGCAAGGAACAGTAATACAAGGGAACTGGCCGTGACTTAATTGGGAGAAAAGGAGATCAGAAAGCAAAACACGTAAATGAAAAAAATAATTCATCATCAGGATATGGTCCCAGTGATAATGAAGCATTTGCTGCCCTTTTCAGAGGGCATCCAGATCTGAAAAGGATCCGGATATGCAACCTCTGATGTGGCATATCCCATAAGGCATGGAGTACAGACTGCACTCAGTTTCAGCCAATCCTATTGGTCTGCTGAGCTCTCTGTCAGTGCATTCCACATCCCCACTTTACTCCAGAATTAAGTCCACGGTACAGACTGACTAAGAAATTAATCTCTAACTTTGCAAATTGAGCTTGCAGAGCAGGACTGAGCTCTTTGAAAATGTCCTGTTACTGAAAAAGGTGCTTTCTCTTCAAACAAATCTCATGAGAGCCATTAACATCTGAATTCAGATTACGAAGAACAACTAAGTGAACACACCATATGGTTAGCCTTTATTATTCATCTTCTTCTCAGCCCATATAAGCACATTCTACAGTTAGCCATTCAAAAACTACTCCCTGTTTTCTCTAACCGTCTGCCTGGTTTGATTGTTAAGGGTCTAAAGCAGTTTATCCCATCTTTTAGGAGGCGGTTCAGGCAGGAGGTATAGACGGAAAGTCAAATATCTTGGGTTCTGCTGACTTACACAGGTTCATTTCCGACTGACTGTCTCAGTTAGATTTTATAAGGGGAGACTGATCATGATAACCACAGTGTGATCTAAAGTCATTGTCATTGTGACTGGACTACACTGGCCAGTCATGAATGACCTGGTGCAGAAAGAGGTGAAGTTTGCTGAAAGGGGGAACAGCCCTGTACTCTCAGCTGTGATTGACTATAGGGTCTGGGATACACCATGATTCTTTGAGGTTTGTTACTTCTGGGTAAAGTTTAATTACATATTACAGTCTTTCTATTTTTCTCCCAGACTCTATGAGAGCTTGCAGAGTAACAAAACAATGCAGCTTTCAGTTGCTTATTCTAGTAGACATGTTCATTTGTGATATTTCTTTGACTGAGTAACTGTCATTTCATTATGTGAAACAATGACAGCACATTTGTTGACATGCCTGAACAGCTAAGCTTATAGGAGGCTGAATGAAGATTACTAGTCCAGAGTCTGTACCTGAGATTTAAGGCCCTGAAGTGTCTGTCCTGTCATATATGAATGGCTGCAGGTGGTCCTAAGGGTTTTAATCTTATTGGGGATGCAGTTCAATTCAATTTTATTTCTTCAGTGCTTTTCACAATGGACATTGTCACAGAGCAGCTTTACAGGATGTCAAACCTGATATCCCCAGTGAGGAAGCCCAAGGCGACAATGGCACGGAAAAACAAATTCTCTAAGAGTGAGACAGGAGGAATCCTTGGGCTGAACTAGGACTCAGGAGGCGGTGCCCATCCTCCTCTGGCTGGCCTGGAGTGGTTAGACTAAATGATAGAATATTACATAAAAGTGATACAAAGCAAAAAAGTCTGTGAAAGTTAGACTAATCAAATACAAAAAAATGTTACTAATCTAATTGAGAGGGATAGATTAATAGATGGATTATTGCATAAACAGCAATGTAAAACAGAAAGGCCTATGAAAGTTGGAATCCTTAAATACTAAAAGTGTTAACAAAGTTGTTCATAAAAAGAGTCAAAGGTGGCAGATAGACATGAAAGGTGGCATACAAGTATCAGGTATCATGGCTGACAGAAGTCTCAGCTGTCCACAGCTAAGCAAGCGGAGTGGGATGAACTGGATCATGGCTGGCAGGGATCACGAGTGTACTCAGCAGGACCTGAAGAGAAGGATGAACTCGGTCAGGTGGGCCGGGTTTCAGGGAGGATCAACCACACAGAGGTGGACGGAGAAGTTAAAAAAAAGGAGAGAAAAAGGAGAGCACTAATTATTGTGTGAAGAAAGGACTGTGTAAGGTTTGCAGGCATAACTGAGTGAGATATGGGACTCCAGCAGGCCTAGCGAGGGCAGCATAACTAAAACGGGGAGTCAGAGGGTGACACAGACATGAAGGCTCTCTGAGACACCAGTACCCCACCAACACTCAGTCAGCAAGCAAGGGAGATCTCGTGTGATGGAAGGGTCACAGCACTGACAGTCCAGTTTACTAATAAACTCAGATAAACTCAGTATCACTGGACCTTCTCCAGCTCCATTCCTTGGCAATATGGTTGAGTGAAGAGGAATATTTGAATTATGCATTTATTCTAACTGTAGGCCTGACTAAACAAGTATGTCTTTGACCTTGATTTTAAAATTGAGATTTTGTTTGAGCTTGTCTGTATCTTGATGGTAGTGCAGTTTTTTAAGTTTGGCAATGTTGCTTAACTGGAAAAATGCTGTTCAGGATATGTTTCTAACATGGGAATCAAATGAAAGATTGGCATCAGCACTACAGAGAAACCAGCGAATAACCGTACCTCTGTCTTAGCAGAATTTAACAGAAGTTAATTACAAGTCATCCAGTTTCTGATGTCCTTTAGGCTATTTTCTACCTGGGAGAACTGAGAGACCTCATATAGCCTGACTGATATATAAGGCTGTGTGTGATCACCATAATAATCAAACTTAAGAGCATGTTTGCATGTCAGTTGGACAGGATCTAAACCACGAGGCTTCTCAGCTGGTTTAGCAGCATATCATGAATTATTGTATCAAAAGTCACACTTAAATCTAAGAACACAAGCAAAGACACACCACCATGATCTGGTGAGAAATATGCTGTTCAAGACCTTATGAAGAACAGTTTCTGTGCTGTGGTGTGATCTAAAGCCTGTTTAAATAAATTAATAAATAAATAGTATTTCACTACAAGAATGAATGTAACTGAATGGCCACAGCCTTCCTTGAGGAAGAAACAAAAGGAAGATTTGAAATAGGGCTGTAGCTGGACAGGTCATTTGGATCAAGATCTTTGTTGGTAAGTGATTTAATAACATACATTTTAAGCATTCTGGATACATGTCCAAGACTTAGGGATGAATGTTTTGCTAACTGATGGAAACAGTTTTTAAAACAGTTTTGTAGGGATAGGATCAAGGATATACATTGAGGAATTAGAGGATGTGATCAGTGCACTAAATTCTACAAGTCCAAGTGGAGTGGAACACAAAAATATTCTCCAGGACTCAGCTAGCAGAGAGGAGTCATGATTCTTCTGTTTTTAAGTGTGTGCACTGCCCTTAGAAAAGCACATGAAGAATTTCATGTTCAAAGCTTCCTTTTCTTCTTTGAAAAAAAGGTCATTTCAGATTCAGAAGTTTATTTTCCTCCTAGAAAACACACAAAAAACCCCCCATGACAATCATGGCCTTCTAATGATGAAAAATGTCAGCATGGGTGTTTCTAAGAAGAAAATAAACTTGAATGGAATGAGAGGATTCTCTCTTCTGGAGTGCTGCCTCTGAACCCAGATCTTTTGTTGAACTTCAGGTTATTTTGGTTGAAGCATGTGTAATCTGTGTTAATTTTACTTCTTATATCGTCATTGTGCAGCGTTTCGTCAAGTCGACGTCATCGCTGACTAAATTAAAAATCCCTTTTTCAAGGAATATTTTCATCATTAATTTCGTTGAGGAGATTAACACTGTGTGTAATAAGTGTTTGTCTGCTTGATAATCTCACCACTCATTCCTCATATTGTCGTGTATGGTCATTTTTATGAAAATTTGGAACAAGTGAGTTATGCCTTGTGTGGTTGGTATGCTGGTCAAAGACGTTTTGAATAATGTTTATGTGTGTTCCAAGGCACGTTGTTGTTCTTTAGCATCAGATCAACGCTCCCAGATGCCACATTCTCCTCAAAACCATTAGTTTTACAGTTTAAGTGCTTTCTGTTCAACTGTTCAGGCTGTAACTGCTCTAACCTGTGCAGTCAGGGACGTTGCTGACAATAAATCAGTCTGTTACACATGCAAGTAGTGCATGACTTGTCAGGCATGTGTCCACCTATCCAGTAGCTGGGTGCTTCTCGTCTCACTTATGTGAGAATAAATAAAAAAAACACAAATAAGCCTTATTTTTCTGTCTTTCTTTCTTTCTTTCTTTCTTTTTTCCTTTTTTGTCTTTGTACTGGTTCCTGTTTGTTGTGAAGAAAAGACTGCATATCTTAAGGTGGTTTGATTTTTTATACTGATGTGTGAAAACAGCAAAACCCAAAGTGTCTAAACATACATTTTCAGAACTCCTTAGTAAACCCATATCTAAGGGTGGTTTCACACTAGAGCTTTTGGTGCGGACTTGGGTCCGCTTGAGATGTTGGTACGGTTCGTTTTGTTGGTGTGAACGCTGTTTTCCGAACTCGGGTACGGTCCCTTGGTCCTTCAGAAAACGGGGGTCTGGGGTACGGTTCACCTGAACTCGAGTGCGGTTCGCATTGGTGTGTAAGCTATCCGTTCCAAAACCAGGAAGTAAACGCTATTGATGACGTGTAATTCATTTTATTAATTAACAGGAAATTTTCAAAAACGCCAAGAATCTCAAAAGTAGTGACTAGAGACGTGGCAATTCACGCTTGTCGCATTTAAAAACTAATCGGGAAATAACTGCAAGTAGCCACACTATTCGCTCACCTTGAGGGTATGCGTGTATGCTCTGCAAGCAAAGCTGCGAATTCATTTGGCATTGCCTCCTGTCTCTGCAAAAACCTCCTTATCCGTGCAGCTCGCATCACTCTGAGGAAGCGGGACGCATTTATGGCATAGTGAAAATACCGAACACGGTTATTTTGGTGCTGACACCACATTAACAAAAAGATGAAGTAAATAAATATAATTTGGCTTTCCGTTTTGCCTCCCTTTTGCGTCGTTGCTTAGCGACATTGGTAAGTAAAAGCTGCACGTTCCTTATGTGCTGATGATGTAAACAGACCAGGGTTCGCAACCAAAAAATGTAATGTAAAAGCAGACCAGTGGGGGTAGGGGGAGGAGGGGAAAATCACACTCAGGTACGGACCAAGTGTGAAAGCAGCCTAACACTCATTCTTCAGAAATAGTGCAACATGCAAAAACAAACACATGCAGAAGTCAGTGAAAACATCTTATCTTTACAACAATACCTCTGCGTAAACCTATAATTCAGAGATTCTTTTAATGCCAGTACCACAGAGGTCAGATTTACCTGAAAACTGCTTTGGCTGAGGTTAGCAGACTTTGAGCTCTGTGTACCACTGGGAGCCCCTTTCTTCCTCAATGGCACAACACACTCCATCCTCCGCAAATAGACCATTTTACAATAAAAATATTCAGTCTCAGTGTCCTCTCATCGTCCCTTTCTTGGCTGAACTCTCATTCCCCCAATAAATACTGTCAGATTTAAGCGGTTTATCTATATATTTTTTAAATTCCACTTAAGCTCATATTAGTGGACTGTGTGGTGAGAAATTAATTTTGCCTGACACCCTTTTTGGTTTATGGTCATATAGTTCCATTCAGATTAATATGATGTTTCCAGAGTATATCTCATATGCAGCCAATAGAGCATATTTCCAGTTTGACTGATGGAAGGAACACAGTTTGACTGGGCCTCTCTGCCACGCAGTCATAATGAGCAATTTAAATGCATTGATATCTATATCAAACACACTCACTTCATTTATGGGAACTGTAATAGAGCTAGCCTGGATATGAGCCGACTGTCTCTCGGCCCGTGGAGCGTATCTCAGATTGATGTTGTGATAGAGTTCATTATGGTTGTGTACAGCATGGAGTGTGGAGATATCTTTTAGCGTTTTATTTCCATATGAGGACTATCTTACGTGTTTATTATTACTATTGTTATGAAAGAGCTCACACACCAACACATCTATGGGGCGTTTTCTGTTCTTATCTGTTCTCATTAAAACCACAGGCTTTTCAGTTATTTAAAGGTTATAGTATATCTACAGTGAGGATGAAGAGCTGACTTTTCAATGATCTCGTAAATCAGTTCTCATTGCTTTCTGTTTGGCTTTATGTAAAATGTGTGAATGCAGACAGGGCTACAGGCTGCTCCTTGTATGCTGAAGAGACCAGAGTGTTCTTTCTTCCTCAGGTGGTGAGCTTTGCCAGTCTGAAGTACGACCGCTCGTATAACTGGATGGTCCTGTGTGTGCTCTGGTGTTCCATCGCACAGTCCATCCTCCTTCCCATGTTCCTGTGGGCGTGTGACCGTTACCGTGCTGACGTCAAGATGGTGTGGGAAAAGTGTGTGGCTATCATGTCCAATGACGATGTAGATGAAGGTAAGTGTCTAAAAGACCACCTGCATGGTGCTGCTCTCAGGGAGGACAAGGGAGAGATGTAGAGTGTGAGAGAGAGAGACATAGAGAGAGACATAGAGAGAGAGGGAGAGGTACAAGATAAAGAGAGGGTAAAAGAAGATGAGGTGTAGTTTGTTAAATTTTGTTTTCTTTCTTAGAGCTGGGCCCATGCTGTTGACTGTAGAGAAAATTCATTTAATGAACTGGGGTTGATTTTGTTTGAAATCAGTCTTAATCTCTGTTGGCAGCAATGATTTCAGTGATTTGATCATATGAGGGAGGAGAGTGTCTGTATTTTGTGCAGTAATAGCAACAATGCCTCTGTGTTTCCGGTTACTCACTATTGCAATATTAATAGTGTGATTAATTGAACATCATCTGATGTAGACTGACATGGAAGGAAATGCAGTGTCTATTCTGCATTTGGAAGTAGCCCAACTGTAATATGGCTCATCAGTACAATTTTTTACAAACTTTACCAAGAGGTGTTTTTAGGTTTGATCATGTAGTAGTTCACTACCATTACTATGATGAAATGAACAGAAACAAACATTCTCACAAGTTGAACCTTAAATGTTTTGAAGTCCGGTTTTGGGGACTCAGATTTAAAGAATAAAAGTGATTATCATGTTTCATTATGGTCCTAAAGCCTTCATGCCATCAGCACTAGTCAGCTGAAACATGTAGATTTATGTTTTAGTAAAGCATTACTATAAAAATATAATCTGAGGTGATCAATTAGCGCTCGTCATTTTTGACTCTGTGCGATATATAACTTCATGACAACACACGTGTTGTCACATATAGGTGATATTTGACTAGAAATCTATAAGATCTATTAGTTATAAGATCTATTTAAATAACCCATCTGTTTAGGTATAATGTGGTAACATATTCCTGCATTCATCAACATGGAAAACAGGGTTAACTGCTGCTAATAGTTGTGTGGACAGACACTTCACTAATAAAAGTGGCCCACACAGATGGCAGCGGTAAACTGCTTCACATAGCTGTTTTTGTGTTAACCCCAATGCACATTGCAGCTAAGGCACTGAGACAACAAGTGCTGAGCACAGGGTTTATGAGACAACACAGACATCTGTCAGTTTTCAAGGGACCACTTGGGAACAGTTGCTGTCACTGAGCAAAACACTCCTGCACCACTATTTCACAGGCAGCTATAATGAGAAGACATCAACTCTTTATCGCAAATCTGTTAAATAACTGAACTGATTCACTTTTCTCTACATAATATTTTGTTTTAAATGGGTGACAATAAGTAAACAAATCTCTTTTTGTCTTCATGAATTTGTCCTAAATGGTTGCAGGATAGGTGGTTTAAATAATTTAGGTAATTTAAATAGTTTAGGTTTTTTTCAAATCCCATGTTATGCTTGACTAAATATGCATGTCTGTTTGTAGACAACCTAAGGAATGACAGTAACTCGTCAAACATTTAATGTTTGTGACCAGTCTGGTTAAAATGCCTTTACCAGGTAACATCACTGCTTTCCATTTAGGGCTTGAAATTTTAAGGTTACAAAATGTTTTGGTTGTACTTCAACCCTTGTGTTATGTCACTGTCTCAGACAGCACTGCTAAGTAAAGTTTCTTTTTAAGACCTTTCAAACCACCCATCTCCAGTCATGGTTTAAAATATGCACACACTGCCTGACAATATCATCTCAGCACATCATGAGACCAGTTACTAAGAACACCTTTCTTATCTTTAAAAGTAGGTTTTTAGAAGTGAATATTTTACTTTTTTTTAACTTATGTTGTGTAATGTATACAACCGAGCTCGCGGTTTACAAGAATTGGCACCAGTGCCTAGCCTACACATAGCCCAGGGCCGCAGAGACTTACACAGTATAACACAGTGTAACATTCAGTCATGGAACACTGTGTGGCCAGACCAAAGCAGATCAGCGCCATCCACTAATGCACCTGAACAAAGTTGTGAAGGAACACATAACATTTGTATAAACTAGTGTCTGGCCACCATGAGATCAATGTATGACAGGGCAGAGACAGACAGGTCGACATACAAAGAGGCAGACCCTTCACAAACAATTCCTGCAGGATGCTCAGCGTAAGACTAATTCCAGCGTGCAGAGGATCCCCCACTCATATGTTTCTCACCTCTATGTGTTAAAGGACTTAGGGGAAGGAGCTCTAGCACTCCGAAAAGTCTTCGCAATCGACATCAGCCCGTCTCCCAGGAGACACTGCAGTTCAGCAACTAAACAGTCAACTTCCCCCAGACAGCATGGAGTCTGGTGCAGGCCAAGAAATCTTCAGCTTGGACATTTGCATAATCTTATAAAAACTCCCCTTAACCAACACTGATCTATAGACAGTCTCCCCTCTGTCTGTCGTCACCTCTCCCACTCTGAATGTACTCTCCAGATCCTTACTTGTCATGCAATGTGACACGAGGCAGATATTTTGGAGTGATCTTCATCCTGGCACAGAGAGCCCTGAGAGCGAGTGATAAGGATGGGGAGTGGGGTGCCCGTGACTGACGGGAATCTCCAGAGCCAGGCCTGTCATGTACTGTGGAGAAGTGCATGGGCAAAAAAGGATCTGTAATGGCCAGGTCAGCATGATGCAACCACAGACAACTCACACAGTCTTAAATTCTGTGTCTGGGAGACATGAGGTTGCCACATGAGTGACACCGTTTGATGGCCAACTTGTAAAGTATTGATGATAAGGGAGTCCAAAACGAGAAACAGCTATTAAACACCAATGGGTAGCATAGATTGTCTAAAAAGAATTAGAGATGAGAGAAGTCTACAGCTAACTGAGCAGAAAGACGTAGTGGAAGTAGAGATGGTAATAGTGAATGATGTCAATTGGGATGCAGATTATAGAGGAATTACATTGTCAGTCAGTGCTGACATGTTTCTGACTTCAGGTTAGGCTGGATACACCATGGTCCAGGGGACCAATCAGTGCCTGCCTTGGCTAAGACAGGACCTGGGTGGTTTGAGATGTTTTAAAAACTGTTTTCAGTACTGTTAACTGAGACAGCAAAATAGCAGAAGTATTAGGGGTCGACCAATTATCGTCCCAAAGTATCTTTATCATGTACTTGGATACAATAGTCATCATTTTTCCAATGATCTTAATCCTCATTTTGATTGATGTGCTCACCTATAAGAAAGTCCCTTTTTATACAATGTGTGCACTCCTCTGAAAGATGCACCACTTCCTGACAGCATCACTGGATTTGGTGAATCATGGACAATGACAAGTAAATAGTCAATCAACACTCTTCTCTAAGACTATGTGATAGATGCAGGAAACAGAAGCTCTGAGCAGCACTTTCCTTCTTCACCAAGCGGAAATGTAAGAAGATCATTCTAAAGTACCAGAACTCACCAGTACTTGGCAAAAAGAGCACACTGAAGTTACAAAACTCATGCGGTGACATATTTGGACTCGGTCTCTCATAAGCCCAACTCACACTCATGAGACCATACCCTGCTCTCACCACTGTTTCTGGCTCAAATTTTACACCGTGGGCATTCAGACCTCACTCTGTTCATCAAATCAAAATAACTCCAATGTCTATCTACATACTCTTGTCTGATGTGCTGCCATGCTGCCATCGAAGTGGAATTTTGTTCAACATTTGAATGCGCAGAGAAATGTACCAACTTTTCTCCTCTCTGTCTCTGCCCTGGCCAATAGAAAACTAGTGGTGGTTACGGCTAGCAGCAAAAGAAAAAAACCCCAAAACATGTATGTGTGAGTCTCATGTCAAACACATGTACACATCTAGAGATGACAGCTGTCAGTACATTTTATACCTTTAGAACAATGGCCTACAAATTTATTTCACAAAACACTAACACACAAAAATGATCTGTACTGATATTGGTATCAGCCCTGAAAAAAATTATTGGTCTGCCCCTAATAAGTATAGCATTGATTAGAACTCAAGATCAGATTAAATGAACTAGTCTTTAATTCTGTGTCAAATATAACTCTTGCAGTGTATGACCTTTGAGTATGACCTGAACATACCAGCTGCAAAGGAAAATTTTAGCTTTTAGATCTATAACTTTGCAGATAACCTTCTGTAAATGTATGACTGGGTATATTAAAGGCCACTAACAGTGAAGTTTGACCTCAAAGATCCCTAACCTCTGGTATATTTCAAATCTTGTTCAGAAAGTTCATGACCAAGGAATTTCAGAGGAATTAAAGCCCATATGAGCCCTTGCAAGTGGAGGTGTGACCCTGTACCTCATAGACAGTGTAACAGTATGTACGGGCAGAACACACTCTACTTATACTGTCTGCCCACCACTTTATTCAAGGCCTTGTTTCCATCTCCAAGGAAACATGTTGTAGCTGAAGCCTTGGATGCACAGTCAACCCTACCCCTGTCATATCTTTTTCTCTAAAATGATTTGCTGAGCAGTTTCTTTAAATGATTGGATACATACATAGATACATAAACACACACATACACTCATACAAACATACATAAACACACTGTTAGGAAGTCAAGAAGTCAAAATGGTGTGCTCCAATACAAACCCTCCTCATAGACATAGGTTTATTTTTATTAAGATGTATTAAGGTCTGCGGTGGACTGACTACCTATCCAGGGTATTTCTCTGCCTTTTGCCCAATGAATGCTGGGATAGGCTCCAGCACCCTCCACAACCCTAATTAGGATAAGCTGCTTAGAAAATAAATGAATGTTTTAAGGTTCACTTTGACATGAAAGGTCCACTGGCTGAATGGTACCTTTTAGTATTATTTAATGTTGCAGGGAGATGTAAGTATTTTTACATCTGATGTTTACACAGATTACATTGGTTGGGTTTTTTCTTCATAAAGACATGT
Organism: Chanos chanos; assembly: GCF_902362185.1. Classification (NCBI taxonomy): domain Eukaryota; kingdom Metazoa; phylum Chordata; class Actinopteri; order Gonorynchiformes; family Chanidae; genus Chanos; species Chanos chanos. The sequence continues at coordinate 18,013,001 of NC_044503.1, forward strand.
GATAGTTATGTTTTTTTTTGTGTAGACAAATCAGAAAATGATAGTAATGTAATTAAATTTGAACCATTTGCACTCATAATATTCCAAGAGAATTGCATACACACATTGATTATCACTAGTGGCACTGGTTGCTCCTCTCACACCCAGCGGCAGGTACATTTCAAAGAGAAATCACACAGGACACTATACCGGCCTGGTGTTGAGGCAGGGGAAACTGCCCACTGTGCCCTGCTGTAAACCACCCATGCTCACAACAACAAGTTTTACAAAGTCAAGCAGATGTTATTTTAAATATAGGCCTACAGCTCCTAAAAAAATTGGTTGTGAGGAATCCAGTTAGGTCCCAAACAAAGTCCTATGCCGTGTTTACATGTTTATCTGATGGAAGTGTGTGACTAACTTGCAGTTTTATGAAGATTTATCATTTCTCTGCTTTGTGCTGTCCTCCCTCTGATACACTGATGGTTGATTGTCTCACAGGAAAAAACAGTACTGAATTATGGTTGCTGATTTTGCTGTTGCTTATTTTGTTGTTGTGATGTTAATGTTACCAGTGCTCTGCTTCTTTTCAGAGGGTTTGCCTTGTATAACCCAGCTGAGTTGTATGTATAAGGGGTGTTTTCCTGTTGTCAGTGCTACTGATCTGCATGCTATGCTGCCTGTGCTAACAGCTCTCTTCATTCCTCATCCTGCAACTTCCCACCTTTGCCTCAAGATCAGCATTTTACACTGTCACTCCGCTGTTCCTAAAAATACACCTACAGTACTCCACTACTGAAGTAGAATACTTAGTATAGTATACCTATATGAAATCATGTTTAAAATAATCCTTAAAAATACTCTCATTTAGATGTCATCAAGAGACAGTTTTATGTGCAGGTGTGTACTGGAGTAATTCCTATGTGGTAAACAGCAACAACAACAACAAATTATATGGTAAACAATAACAATCATGATTCTCAGACAGATTGTTCCTTACAAATGCATTTTTCCTCTCAAAATGGCTCCTTTTAAAAAAAAAAATCCTTTGTCTAAAACTGACCCTGACTCTAAATTTTTAATGCGGACCACAAAAAAAGGAGAACTAATTGTCTTTTTTTCTATCTATTCGTCTGTCTGTCTATTGTCTGTCTGTGTATTTGAGCACACTGATTTTTAATCCTGATGTGTATGCTTTCTGCGTTTGCAGAAAACAGCCAGGATGGGGGCATTCATCCGGACATAATATATGACACCCCATATGACTATAGCTGCGCTGGCGATATCATGACGCTAGACCGTATTGCCCAGTACCAATTCTCAACCTTAGAAAGGGGGATGACCCAGGGTTATCCATTGAGGGAGCTTCAGGAAGATAAAATGCACTATTTGCAGGTATATTTTCATTGATTTTTTGTTTTACATTTTGTTTTTGTCATAAATTATCTATCTTCAGTGGTATTTAACATACAGATTAAACTGTGCATGCTACAAATGGCCCTAATCTACAACATCTCAGACATTGTATTATTGTCTTCTCCTCTCCAGGAATCAATTCACATTTGTATCTTTAGATTTGTCATGCACCTTGGCATGAAACAGGAATCTTATGACTCAAAAAGAATGTATTGGCAAACTTGGCCCCAGAGGGGTTTTGTTATCCTATATGCTATTCCCAAAGCAGAGGTAACCAGTTTGTGATGGATTTTTTTTTATGAAATAGCAAATAAAGAGACCAGAAATCCATTAAAATCACAAAAGGTCATTTCTATAGAGCTCATATGGATAGTTTGCGCTCATATAAAGTTTGGGACCTTTGAAGGAGGCATGGGGAATGCGCCGTGTGAAGCCGAGGACATCCAGGGTTTGCCCCATCTTATTTTAGCATTAGTAATCTTCACTCTGTCCTCTCACCCTGCCTAATGAATGACAGAAGCTCTTGGAAGCAACACATCCAAATCATCCAAATTTAAATTGGTGCAATTCAAAGTGGGACCTTACCAGAAATGAAAACTGGAAAATTTTCTCTCACGCTGTCAGAATCTATGGGTTGATAATTAAACTGGCCTGCATTATATGAGCTAGGGTATGAGAAAGCTCCAGTACCACATGAGCCATGTCTCAGTCGTCTCCCCACTCAGCAGCAGCAGACCTGTAAAATGCTCCTCTTACATCTGAAACACTGTGACATACAGTCTTCAAGTGCTCACGACCAGTGAACCTCTGCTAATCCACGCTCATTTACAATTATCGTTTACCCATCATTTATAAAGGTAAATTGGAAATGTGCATGAATGAATTATTTTTGAATGACATTACATTAAATTTTGCTCTTGAAGGCTAGATGTTGAGAGCACTTCTCTGGCCTAATCCCAAACTGACATTGGCTCCTCTCTCTCTTGAATCCTCTGAAAATCAGAGAATGACTGGATAACATACATAACATTAAACCAACAGAGGGCAAATGTGGAATTATGACTGTCTCACTAATACTTACATCCATTTATTTCAAAGAGCCTAGCTGAAGGAGGTAAGGATTGGTTTTGGATTGGGCCTCAGAGCAAACACCTGTAATGCTTCCCTGGCTGTGTCAGTCATCAGAGAAGCAGGGGTAGGGTAACCCCCCTCCCCCATGGGATGCACCCCAGCAGAATTGTGTTCAGCTGTAATATTACTCACCCACAGACAGCGCTCAGAGGGCACCTGAGGACCTTAGCTGAATCAGATGTGTCTGTATAAGGCTTGAACTGCTGCTCTCCAGAACAGGAGTGACCTGCCACCATCTTAAATTACCTCCTTTATCCGTCCATGATCTTATTGGCTATGTACAAGTGTCTGCACATCGAGATAATAGCATGTAAACACTCAGTGCTAATGTGTCAGATTGAATCTATTTTGACAGTAAACATTTCTGTATATTATATTTATGCATCACAATAAACAACTGAAGAGCATCACTCAAGCATAATGTCATAGAACCAGTGAAATATTACACATCTTAAATATTAAACATCTCAGTTTTACACTTCTCAAAGAGGCAAATATTCCCTATCCTCAGAAATAGGCTTCTACTCTCATATCTCAAAAAGAAAACATGTTTTTGGATATTTCTGCAAAGACGTGCAACATTAATGCAAAATTTCATGCCCAATTTATAGTGTAATGGAGAGAAATGATAGCCCTGCTGTAAACTTTGTTGAATTTTATGATATCTATATGTGAGGCTACCATGAATAACTAGCAACATGCTTTACACACAACTGGTGCCCAACTGGAACATTTACTACACTGACTTCAGCCTATAAATAAATATGTATGGATTAGGACTACTGTGTTATTTTATCAGTGCTTCAAAAGCTGCTATTAACTTTATCATAGCTCTGAGAGGTACCTGCTACAGACAGAGTGAACATGCAGACAGAAGTGCTCACAAAGTCTTGGACTGACAGAGAGACACAACCATTAATCATTTATCTCATTACTCAGGACTGTACACCATAGTTCTAGACAAATAATAAGACTAACTTGCATATGCATTGAAGGGATTACATGGTAGTCATTCTAAATGACTGTTAGTATCTATAATTTTTAATAACTGGTTTTATCAATTTGGTTTTGCAAACCATATTTTACATGCTGAAAGACATAATCACAAAAGTACAAAATTAGATGTTATTCTATTTAGAACATAGCACAATACATCCCTGGGTCTTAGTCATTATTCACTAGATCAAACAGAGTTACAGAGTTACAGATGAGCTATTCTCCCATTGAATCATATTACATGACTGGACACTGCCATTGTATTTCATCGCTCTAATTACAATGCTTTGCTTCCCTCTGCTGGCCAAAGCTCAGAAGCTCTCAAATACACACACTCGAAAACACACGCTCACAAACTCTCTCTCTCTCACTCTCTCTCTCTCTCTCTCTCACACACACACACACACAACACACATATACTCTTACAACATACACACACGCACACGCACTCAGTATCATTCTTATATCGGCCAATAAGAGCTGTAGAAGGATGCTTTGGCGCTAGGCTTGCGCTGTGTGCTTTGGGTACTGCACTGACATTGACTTAAATGTCACTTCTAAAAGTTCCGTTTGTTTTTCTCATGTAGTCCTCAGAACAATGTGGAATGTGAGTATCAACCAGTGGAATAAATCATTAGTAACACGATAAGTAGTTGATCATAGTTCGTTAAAACGCTTGCTAAAAGTCTTTCACCGTCTACTATGAGGTGAGCGTGGTTAGATTTTCTTTTGCTAGTTTTTTTTTTTTTATCTTAGTAGAATAGCGAAGGAACGCTTAGACCCTAAATTGCTTTCTATTCATATTCATAGACCTGCAGTGAGAATTCGTAGTGGGAAATAGCACCACTGAAGGAACCTGATAGCTCTATTTAAATGCAGACATTAACCGCACAACATACCATACGCGTTACTGTATGTCTGATATGGCTCATCGTCGTCTGTGTGTCACACTAGGTGCCGCCTACAAGAAGATACTCCCACGACGAAACAGACATGTGGACCACCGGCCAGATTCCGTCCTACCTGCACCGCTGGGGATCCACCGAGGACATCATCGGGATGCCTCAGTACAGCTCTCCGCGCCACGAGAGGCGGCGGAGCAGCCCGGCATCCTACCACGAGGAGAGCCACCCTTATCGCAAACGGAGGAGATCCGAGGACAGTGTGCACTCGCTCAAACAGCTGCCGCGCGTGGAGCGCTATGAGGACGACTTCAAGTGCTTCAGCCGCGACGAAGTCATCAACTTCATCGACGAGACGCCGCTCCCTAGCCCCCTGAGGAGCCCACGCCGCGCTTCCGCCATATCTTTAGTGCCCGATACTTACGAGCAACACATTATTTTGCTGCCGCATTTTCCCCTCACGCACTTTGAGCGCGAGCCCCAAGCATTACGCCGATCCTCAGAGCAAGGCAAATGCCCGGTGCTAATCGAACAGTCCCAGGATTCATCCAGATCGGACGGTAATGGCAGGGGAAACGGGGAGGGAGGCGGAGAAGGACCAGGGGGCTGTGGCTCCAGTAAAGGCTGTCGAGAGCACCACAGGGACGGGAAGGGTGTATCAGAACAAAGGGCGCCAGGACCTAGCTCGCGGACAGAGGAGCAGTGTTCTCAGAGGGCCAGGACAGGGCAGGACCAGGGCGCGACCTGGCCAGACCACAAGCACCTGACAAAAGTGGAGAGTAAAGGAAGCACAAATAGTTTTATAAGCTCTCCCTCAGCATCCTCTGGATATATCACATTTCATTCTGACTCTGTCGGATCTGCTTCTTAGGGTGTGGAACATTTTAAGACGATTATAATTACAATTATTATCAATATTATTCTTATTGTTATTGGTATTATTGTTGTTATACAAATGGAATGCCTTTATATTCTAGGCACCTGGGTGTTTGGGTATTGTCTTCAGAAAAGGTTGCTGGATTAGGGCCTAGATATTTTATCATGTGATATGCTATCACAGCATTGCTTTCCTTGAATTGACATGTATACTTTAGTACTGACACTACACAGAAAATTTATGCCCTTGCATTTCATGTTTATTTCATTTAAAGATGATAGGTCACCGCTTGATCAGTGCACCATAGCTTTTGGTAAAACACCAACACTGACGACTCTTAATCTGATGCTTGTCACTCACTCTCGTTTGTTTTTGCTATTTTTGATGTTGTGTTTTCCTTTTGATAAATGAATTGTTGTACAAGAGAGAAAAACATGCATTTTGTTACATTTTTTTGCACTTGATTATCTAAAGTTTGATTGAACGATCAGCATTTCAGGATGCAGTCATTTTTTGTTGCCCTCTTGGGGAATTTGAGATATCTTTTACAGTAGTTTGGCATAACCGCTGTTACAGCTTTATGTAACAGACAGGTTTTCATCAAATGATTTTTTCTCTGCTTGATGGTGAGAAACTGAGTAAATGTTCCACATAGAAGATGACTTGTTAATGTCCTCATAGAATAATTTTCATTCTCTTGAAGCCATGCTTGAGTTCACATAAAACTTCAGATGTACAAACCCACAGCACATGTCCCAGTTCAGTTCATTTTCAGGTATCAAATGCCTACAGCAGAAGAGTTAGAGGGAGTAAGGCTGAGGAGCGCATGGGGGAAAGAGTGGTCCCAGTGATATCTGAGATTCCATGACCAATCTGAATCATTTGTAAGACGTCTGGCTATCTCTACATTTTCATCAGTTTACATCAACCCCAAACAGTGGTTTAAAACTCATCAGTAGTGCCCTGTGTTTCTGCAATTTCACATATGATTTTTTTCGTTTAATCTCATCCAAACTACCCTAGGCATTTTCAGGCATAAACCTCTTAAGTGCAATCTGGTAAAGAACTTTGGACCAGTCTTCCTAGCTGTACTGGGTTAATATTTATGAGCTTATTTGACTTATTATTTGTGTAAATTTTAGTCTACATATTTAGGAGTGAAATGATACTTCACACTGTTACCAAGGGATGATTCCATATGAATGTATTAACAATAGCTTGGTTCAGAACAGCAGAGAAATAAGACAGACACAGGTGTCATGAATATATTTAATACCCATGATTTGACACATATCAGAAACACGTGGACAAGGCCTCATATTCTATGTGGTAGAGAGTCCTCCTTCAACCTCAGCATTTCCTCAACTATTCTAAAGTGATGTAGCACTGTCTCATTTCTTTGGGCATTTTGACGGCTACACTCCCTTTCTTATTGTCAGTGAAACTGGTGACACTCAGTATATAGAAATGACTTGGGTTGGTTTAGTGATTATTAATATACAGTAACTTCACTTTCTCACTTCTACTCTCTGCAGAAGAGTGTACAAATGCCCCTCCTGTTCTGCTTTTTTCTTTTTTACGTCATCTTCTTCAGCTCCAGGGAATTCCCTTTCCATTTTAACTTGAGATGAAGCTTGATATTTTATTTTCTCTCTCTTTCCTGTGGAAGCTGTTCCTGTCTGAGAGTAACTGATAATATTTTGATGTTTTGTTGCACAGATGATGGTTCTTTTTGTAAATTTGAATACAAAAGAATTCACAGCATTTGTTTGGAACTGTTGAAAGTGTTTTTCTTTTGTTGGTTTTTGTTTTGTTTTCTTTTTGCATTTGTAAAATAACAAGCAAACAAAAAAATAGTAATCAGGAGATGTTTTGGTGTTCTGAACACAATGTTCAGACATGTTGGAGAAACATTTCATTTTCAGCAATGTTCACACTTTTTGAAATATTTTGGATCAAATAAAATAATAAAACAGGTCTTTCAAGACTAATTTTTCCCCCAAGACTAACTTTAACTGAGACAGGTTCTTGGACATTGCATGCTGAATTCCATTATGATTGGGTGAGCATCCAAGGACATGCCTACCAAATCTCATGAGAACCAGTCAGGACACAGCTTGCCCATGGGATGCTGAAACCTCATTGGCCATACAGGACACATTCAAACCTCTGGGCTGTGGAAGGTTTTACTTATATAAATGTCTGAAGAGTCCCTCACTTCATCCTGTGGTGTTGTGCCCCCTAGTGACTCAAAAACACTTTTTTGCAAGGCTACCATGTAACATGTGGGCCAGGTTTAGGGGGGATCCAATGTTAATGAGACAGAGATGTTTTCTTAAAATGGTCACATCTGCATGCAGTGATTGTCGATGGCCATGTGGTTTGAAATACTATGATTTGGCCAATAACTTTTAATGGAACACTTGCCTGTGGCTCTATCAGGTAAGAGAAGTAAAAATAATGAAAAATAAAAAATGAAACATATCAAAAGCAGTAGGGTTTCAAGCAGCTTTTCTGCTTTGACCCCAATAAAACACAATATGTAGTAAAACAGAGGGACACGGAATAGGGGTGCAGACTGTCAACAGCAAGCAAAAACTCAAGTATAGTCCAGTATGAAACCTTTGATTTTGTTATAAAAAGAGTGATATTGTAGGCAAGCTGAGAGCCAGTGAATTCCGCAAAGCAGAACAGCTACACAAAAGCCTCTGTCAGTGCTTTGTGATAGAGAGATAAGGGTTTAAGGGAAGGGTGGAATAGCTACACAGGATGGAGTCAGGCCACTGAGGGCCTTGTGCGTTAAAGGCAAGATCTTAAAGATCAGTTCTAATTTTGGTGGGGAGCAAGTGTAACAGCTGTGATCTGGTACGAATAAGAAACCTAATAGCCAAGATCTGTGTATTGGTGAGAGTGAAATGAGTGAAAAGCCGCATAGTCATTAACAGTAACATTACAGAGTCCAGAAGTGACATCATGAGCATGTAGCATTAGGGATTAAATCAGACAAGCAACTGAGGGCAGTGTTTCCAAGGTGAAACAATGTGGTTAGAACAAAGTAATAATGTAGCCAATATTATTAACACAGTATTCAAGGGAAAATGAAGAATTCACGAAGACCTTCATTTGTAGACAACAGAGAACTCCTCTATGAAGAAGTCCCCCAGAAGAGCAAGCCAGTGTTTTCTGACCACAAGCTTGAACTCATTGTGGTCAGTGCTGAACTTGAGCTTGATGGCTACAAACAAGAGCATCAACTATTCAGTGCAACCACTGCTCCCTGGTCTTATGTTTCGCAGGATTCAGTCAGGCACAGAGGACATGGAGAGTGTATTATCAGCATAACAATGGATTATTAAAGCATGATGAAAAATGATTACATCCAAAGAGAGGATGAAAACAACAATCAATATGTGTCCCAGCACAGAGGCTTGGGGAGTTCCCTCAGTGACAGAGGCAAGGTAAGAATGAGAGTGAACAGGGGCTGGTGACTGATCAGCTGGTCACCAGTTGAATGAAAAATTAATCTGCATCTGTGTAAACCACGTAGCACACAGAATATTCAGTCATGTCAGAAATATTCCATCTAAGTGTTTGATTCCAGTTTGGGTTTTCCATGTTCTTTGCCTTATATTACAGCAGACTTCTGCCACAAAACCTAGAAATCTACGAATTGTGAACTGCTCAAAGGAGAGTAATAACAGACTTATGCCATATGCCTGCTTCTGCTTTGACATGGTGTTGAACCAATCACAGCACACACTAGGCAACACTGAAGCCTCAGACACTGCAGTAAAACTGTTATGAGCACTTCACTGAGCACAGCAGGCCTGTAGCTTAATGCAAATTACAGACCCATTTCCCTCCTTTTCTCTGTCCTTAATCTCTCCTGCCCCCACCTCACCCTTAAAGCCAAGGTTACTTCAACAATGCCCACAACAGTTCTCAAAAATTCTTTTAAAATCAGACGTTTTAGGCTACTTGGCGCATGTCATCCGTATGCCTCACTGACGTGTCCCACTGAAATTAGCTACATTCGAGAACTCTGCATGTGGTTCAGGAAGGCAGGCTGTATTGTTTGTGCGGATTTGAACGTCAAATATTCACAGCGCAAGTCCTTAACATGGTGTTTTATCACAAGAATATAATCAAGAATAATTCACCGCAGTAATTCTGCTCTGGACACATTTTCTCCATTAGGACTGGGAAGGAGAGAGAAAGGCATTAGGGGAAAAAGCAGGTGTTTTGGCGTGTTTCTTCCGGATAGTTTAGGAGGCATTTCTTTGCTTCTAGTCTGCAGTGGAAGGTCTATGCCCTTGAAAGACTTTGAGGCGTGTCAGCAATTTTCCTCGCTGCAAGGTGCCATCCTCTTCTCCCCGCAAAGGCATTTTAAATGACACATGGGCAGTATCTTGCGTTTTAAACAAACAGTCCACACTCTGAAGATTATAGCAAACAATAGGTACTTGATTATAAAGCATTAGAATAAAAAAAATTATCTGAAATTAAACGTTCGATACGAAAAAGTTGTTTAAGTTAGGAAAGGAACTAAAAGTAGTAACCTACTGTAGATGTTGAAATATTAAAACAAAAACTCTAGTTAAATTACGCTTTAATTCAATTTTCATGTTTATATATAGAGGCTTTGGTGATAACATTAAGTCCTAACTCGCATGCTGGCTCGCTTGGCCTAACTCGCATGTAGGCCTAATTGGCAGCAAATTGCCCCGTTGTCCAGCAAGGAGGTACTTTGCGTGCCGTTGATTCGGTTTTGTGGCATGTAATTGGGGATGACAGGAATGAAAACCATTACAAACGAATTGTCCATGAATAGCAGCATCTCACTTTGTTTCTCCATGCAAACCACACCGGGGAAGCAGAATGTTCCAGAGTTTAAAGGTCTTCCGCTGCTCTTGTCTGAAGCCCTAATATACCCTGTCAAAAAATTGGTCTCAATGGCCAGTTAATCTCTGCAAATTTTAGTCGGAAATGTAATGCACAAAATTCAGTTCTGCGTTGTACTGAACTTAACCACTACCAGTGGTCATCAGCAGTACGACGACAGACGCTGATGTCACATCAAATAATTCAGTCGCGGACAAATCGAATTCAGTTGCAGCTCAAGTGACAATTGATCAAATGACCGCGGCGAGCGGCGAAAAATATCTTTTTATTAAAAGACAAACATGGATACAGATGCTCACTTCATTTCCAGTCATACACAACATATTTTATCTTTCTATAAGCCTGTATTCACAGACAAATGATAAGTTAAAGTGATTAGAAAGTTTTCTCCTTTAACGAGAAATCGGTCAAAAATCAATCCCATGAACACCACCGAATAATTTCACAGTAGCCTATCGTATTTCAAAATCTTGTTTGTTGGTCAAACACAATGTATTAACGTATTAACATATTTTTCTGAATATGGCTTAGGCTATATAGTTGCTCTCTACGTATGTTTTTTTTATGCGTGGGCATAATCGCCAACGGATTTCAAATTTGTCAAAGTATGTTCTGCAAATTCAAAGATTTTCAAAGTAATATTGCTGTTCAGATAAAATGGATAAAATTTACTTGTCAAAAGCGTGAAACACCGCCATGTAGGCTATGTGTATCTTTTCTTTAACATTTAGTTCCGTATGTTCATACAGTTTGTCGGCGCTGTCCACGTCTGAATAAACCGAAAATATGTCTTAGCATTTATTAGCACATGTTTCTTGTGTGTTATGTTAGACAATGTTTATGTGCGTCTCAAATTTCTGATTTTCATGACGTGTGCATAAGGCGACGTAATGGCAAATAATTAACAGAGAGACGAAGAAAGTTTATTCATTGAACATGTTTTTATTAGCATACATCTGTACAAAATTATACATAATCTAAAGTAAGATCTATTCAGTGCAACATTAAGGTTATCTGAAAGACTAGGCTATAAGCATAAACATTGCCTGTTTGTTTACAGTGCCACGTTGTCTATTTCAGTATTCATTCATTCATTCATTCATACATTCATTCGTCCGTTCGTTCATTCATTTCACCACGGCCGCCAGTAGTTGCACTGCATTACTGTAACAGATTCGTTTCTGCAATGATTAACAGTAACACCTTGGTTTCTCGGATATCGCTCGTTGTGAAGACGATTTTCTTGTTTGTTGTTTACGGCTGTTGCTGAAACATGTGGATGCTGCGTGAGGCTGTTTTCAGTCGGCCCGGAGACAATGTCATTATTCTTCGTCCGATTTTGTGGCAACTTTGCGCAGTTTATGGGACAGACTGCGCTCATTTCAGATACAGTCGCTTCAGAGAGTCTCTGTTTTGCGGCATCCTGTGTCGGGGCGCTTCCTTCACTGTCCATGGTGCTGGAAACCGGAACTCGTCCCTCAAGAGACAGAAGACCTCTTGACAGATGCACTAACGTGTTTGAACTGCGTCCTGCGCAGGAGTCGTCCATAAGCAGATACTGATGTACGTTGGTAAGACAGCTTCGGAAGCCAGCTTGGTAATCAGCAAAACCAGACATAACTGAAGGTCCTGCGAGACAAGAAAGTAGGAAAGGAAAATATGTGATGTTAATCTGAGGGAAGGATTAGAATCATCAAAACTTCACCCCCATTTTTGTAGTTTAATGATTTGAAAGAGTGCTCCCAGTTTAAGCAATTCACAAACATTTAGTGTCGTGAATGATTAAAATCATGGTCAGGTAGGAGTGGATTTTGACCCACCTCTCTGTACCCTCTGTAGATGCCTCAGGTATTTCACAGTTAGCTCAAGAATATCAGCTTTTTCCAGTTTTCGTTTGCGTATCTGGAAAAAAAGAGCAATCGTGCTAGTTATAGCAAACACGCAGAAAAATATATCTTTCTTAGGAATAGTTTAAACGACAAATTATCTAAAATGTTTTCGTGAAATTGCACATGGTAAGTTCACATACATTATTAGAGTAACAGTTTTCCAACAGGGATTTCAGTTGTTCTAAGCATTTGTTGATCCGCGCTCTTCTCTTCTTCTCCATCAGTGGTTTGGAGACCTATCAGAACAGAAATAAGACTAGAGTAAGTTAAATCCAACCACGAGTCTGTACCGGGCAACGCACCATAACTTAATATGTTTTGGTTAGATACACACAACAAAATTGTGAGAACATACCTTTTTCATGTTCAAGACTTTTGTCTTTATTAAACAGTCTGATGCCGAAACCATTTTGAATTTCAAAAATGAATTTCAGATTAATTTGCTTGAAGTAATCCACATCGACTGATCTCTGCAGTTCGAGTGAAGGAATTCACTCTTGCAAGTCAATTTATAAAGACTCACTTAACATGTCAATGGACCGTCTGCCTATCCGTGACGCGCCAAAATGAGCATCAGTGGTTTCATTTGTATTAACCAATCAACACCCAGTTCAAGAACACACATCTCTTGGACATTCTAGATATGCATTTCGAAAGCAAAGATTGGTCAACACACTGTCAGGTCTACTGTAATGTTCGGTAATGCATCCATTAAGGAGGGATTTTTCGACTATCCTTAGTTTATAGTTTTTTTTCCAAAACAAGAAGAAGAAAGAAAGAAAGAAAGAAAGTAAGAAAGAAAGAAAGAAAGAAAGAAAGAAAGAAAGAAACGTGCCTTGCGTCCCATAAGTAGGCTATACGTGTTTTTTTTATCATCATCTTTAATTAATTTTCGAAATCGGTATTTCAAAAAACCAAAAACAATCCACATTATACTAAAATTCAATCTTGGAAATGCAAACAGCATCGAGAGAACACAGACGCTACTGTGTGGGCTGAAATTATACCGTTCAAAATCACCATAAAATGGGAAATCATCTTACAAATAGCCCGTTGCGCTTTTGAGCGACTTGTACCAGTTCTTGCCATTCAGTCCTTTTCTTTGAGTTTCACACCATGGGGGTCTGAGGCAGCACCGTGGAAATTCTGCCCATGTATTCACAACGGGGCGATTTTCTGCTTGTGAGAACAGATAGCCATATCACTTCCACACGCTGTAAGGGACATATATTTCATGGCTTGTCCCTGAAAACCTATCAAGCATTAGAGTTAAGCGATGGATAATCCGTCCTTAAAATCTCTACATAAACCAGTGTATGACAAAATAAAATAGTATGTTCACACGCCTTGTACAAAACAGGAGTGAGGTCCTTACAGTGCGCGGACCGAGGCGAATCAGAGGAACGCCTCCTGTCCTGGGGCCCTCTCCTTCCGATTTTCCACACTATGGTCTCAAAAAGACCAGGTTTTGGGAAAGTCTTACACACTTGCGAAGGCACAGACTTTGACCTGCTTTCCACATCACCATTACTAAACGTTCGCCTTAGCGTATCGGGTTGGGGCTTGGACGCTAAGACAAGTTAACTTACACAAATCATGCTGTCATTACTGCTGAATCAGGGCCTGAAAAGACACAGTGTTTACAGAACAGAAAACTGAGAGGATCCCATATTTGTGAAAGTGAGAAGTGGCAGAGGGACTGAAAATTTGATTCAAACGGTAGACACGCGACAGCATGAATGGCTCTCTTTACTCAGAGTGGAAAGTTGCCTAAGTCGGTTGAGTTAGATGAGTTAGATACAATGGACCTGTTTAGATTTCAGTTGTGACCGGAGAGCATGAAGAGGGTGAGGACGCGCATTACCATTTCTGCCCATCCAGTCAAGTGCCTTTGAGTGGGAATGAATAGGCAGCAGTACATATAGGATGGAGAGAGAGCCTATTGATCTATTCTCCAGTCTGTTTTGTGCTTCTCCAAAATGAGCCCAATCAAAAGAATCCCTCCGCTTTCAAACAAAAAAGCACATTGTTGTGGCCTGCTTTGAAAAAAAGCCTAGTGCAAAAGAAGACTGGGAAAAAACGGGCTGTAAACTTTGGGAATTCGTCTCATGAGCATAAATAAGCTCCCTAACTTGTTTTGAGATTTAAAAAATTACTAATAATACATTTTTTAATTTCTGAAAGTTCCATTTGAATATTAAACTCTTTGACATTCGCAAACGTACACATATCTTTACACAAGCTCTGAACTAAAACTGGGAACTATATAGTTTATGTGTTTCTCTGTAGTTTTTCCGTACAATAAATGATGCAAGGATGTTGCAGATTTAATTTACTGTTAAATGGACCTAATTTTAAATGCAGCATTCACAACACACGAACGTGACGTGTGACAGATTTAATTGGACGAATTTACCTCTAACAAATTAAGTAACTCGGACAGTACAGAACAATGTATTTGGTCCCCTCACAACACCAACTGAGAATGCACCTTAGGCTATTGTGTAATGTTTCGCTAAATCTATAGTGGCAGGCTAATTATAAATTCCTCACATGACATAAATTGGCTAAGAAACACTTCGTGGAATAGTTCTTTCTGCTATAGCTATACTGTAGGTTTGCTCTTTTCTCCAGACTCCATTACACAAGATGGTTTGTTAACATCTAACGGTTATTAAGATACACGCAACGGCCCATTATATGTGTTTTAGATAAAAATTCGCATGTAATGCACCGAAAAATTGGCGCTACACAGTGTAGCTCTGGGTTTTCAGACGGCATAATGCAGTAAATCAGTATGAAATTGGAGAACAGCTCCTCTGCGCATAAAAGGCTGGTTCAGCTCCTTTGTGCTACGCGGCTTGGTATTATCACGCATTTTCATGGTCGAATGTAACGTGTTGTACCCTGTTGCTCAATTTTGCCAGTTGAAACTGCAGTTTAGACTGAATTTACACTGAATTAAATTGTCCACAGTGAGAGAGCGAGAGTGAGCAGAGAAGGACAAAGTGAGGATGGAGAAGGATAAATATCACAGAATTAAAAAACAGAACAGAGAAAAGCTTTCAGTCTCGCACTGTTTGACTGAAGTTGGATACATTTTTACTTCATGTATCAAAAGAAGACTCATCATTCCCAAAAGGGAAATATAATATTATTGAAAAATGAAGAAGTGCTTTGGGGGTTATGTGCTAAGGCAGCTCTTATTTTCTATTAGGGGAGTTCCATAAATAACAATCTAACAGGAACGACTTGTGTCCACATTTGACATAATAATGACATGAAATGAAACAACAAGTTGAGTGTATGTTTATCAAAGCCTTGTAAAGCCCTAGATCTGTTCTCACTTTCTCTCTTCGTAACTCATTAACCCTCGAGGCCTTTTGTTATGCACGTTTGACAGGGAGATCCTGCAGTAATTGGAGCATTCTATGACTTGTTAACAACAATTAGTGAAGCAATTATACAATTACCTGCAATAAACTTTTTCTTTTCCAGAGGAAAACTAGTGTCCATTAGCACGTGAATGGCAAGATAAAACACAAGGTGAAAGTGAATCATTGAAGAGGCGCGCGCACGAAAGGGAAGCTTATGTGAAATGCAAGTTTATTTTACAAACCAGCGGTGAAATATTCAAAATACTAAAAATGAAATAGTGAAGTTGTAACTGAAGACATCCAGAGGCAGATATTTGCATGAAGACTTGAATAAATAATTATTTAATTTCGTCCTACTGCTGCTCTTGATCATATTGGCCTAATACGTGGAATGCAAAATGTCACAGTACTGCGAGAAGCTGGTCTGACGTTGGTTCCAAAGACGAACAGAAGTGGCTAAAATAGGGCCATGTCTCCGAACAGGATCAGGTCATCTGAGAGCGAAGCAAATTGGAGAACCGCCTCAAACCTATTCAGAGACCAAGCACACACCAAGAAGGAGCAAATGGCATCCCACAAAAAATTCACAAAGCCCAGGTTAATCATA